>NW_010366287.1:422087-437836 GCF_000414095.1 Morus notabilis | reverse complement strand
TCTAATTACTTCTTTATCCTTGAGTACCATTGGTTCTCTAATGGACAGTGATTCATAAAACACATTCATGAATCGGAGCTCCTACTGGTCCAAGTACCGAATCAACCCTCAAGAGAATTATTTATCTACTTCTTTCTTCAGAAGGAATGGATTCCATCTCGTGTAATAACATTCCCGGCTACCTACTTCATCATGTCTCCAAAATACAAGGAATAGGATTCAGGATCTCAGAATCCGTACCGAGTAAATCAAAAGACACAAATCCATAAATAGGAGTTTGTTAAGAACTCAGGATTAAGATCATTCTATATATGACCATCGGTAGACTCAATTAGAATTTCTATACTTAACGGAAATTATTAGAAATTCATATTGTGTCTGTGTTCTTGTTCCACATAATCTCATTATGCGAAATACACTCATTCAATATCTCGCCATATCAACAGTGCGGATAACACCGTTCCATTCTAAATGGGAATGACATGTATTAATAATGTTTTAATTAAAGATTCCAAACTTTAATTAAATTCATTATGAACATTGCTTTTTGATTATTATCCTTAAACATTATCCTCTCGTATATAACACTTATATACAATGTTTAAGGTTACATAAATAATCATGGAATTTTTATTGATATTCATAAAATATTCATAAATATATGCACATAAAATAATGAATAAACTCTTTTATTAAATAAATAATAAATATCCTATTACATATCATGCTTCTAGGACACCATTCCCAACAATTTTCTAGGATCTTTTGGCTAAGAAAAGAATGAGAGAAGACGACTCTACGAAGGAGAGGGAGATTCGTTCAAGAACAGAGTTCAACTTCGAATTCACCAAACAGTTTTATTATTTCCTGAATTTCTTATGTTAATTATTATTGTCATTATGTTTTCTTTTTCAATTATGTTCTAATTTTCTTTTGTTAGGGCTATTAGATCACCAATTCTATTTTAATTTAATTCATTCATTTTTACTTTCAATGAATTAATTCACTAAGAGTTTATTATTGATGGTTGTTATTTCTTTCTCTATGCTTAATGCTTTCAATTATCTGGCCAATATTTGAATTGTTCTGGAGACCTAGATTGAAACCCCAGAAGGAGACTTTTAGGAATAGCTTCTTGTGAGAGGAATCGTAAGGTGCATGCGACATCTAGCGATAGTAACATGACTTATGTGAACAATTAAGAGAACCATAAAGCGTAATGAATTTCTAGGGTGGTGGAATTCACATCGAAAGATAGTGGGTTTACATGCTAGGAATGAATTTGATAGCATCCCCAAAAGGACTATTAAATAATTTAGGGTCACTTGTTTGAACACATGAATAATAGGCAATGTTAGTAAGAATAATGAATTAAAGAAGATTAGATTTGGTGAAATCAGTTGTCCTAGTCTTTAATTATTTTGAGTCGTTTATTTATTTTAGTTTTATTTATTTGAGTTTTTATTTGTATTTTGCTCTTACTATTTTTCTATTTTATTTTAGGTTGTTCAAATAATTTTAGAGTTGACCAATTTCGGTAGTTAATTAAAATTAACTCAATCCTTGTAGGAATGATTTATTCACTACTTTATTACTTGTATGCGATATTGTGCACTTGCAATTTTCACATCACGTGCTCGCTAGCCCATCCTGCTAGCGCCAATCGCTCCCCATCATTGAGGCCAGGCACACAGGCAATCAATCACCATAAGGTTGACATTTATAGTGGACTTCACTTAATACAAAAAAAAAAATAATAATTCAGTCTTATAGAAACTCTAAGTGATGTTGGAAAAAAAGGATCCGGTTATCAGAGTTACGGCGCAGCGGAAGTTTTAAAATTTTAATGCCAAACAAGGAAAGAAGACTCATGATGTATATAACAATAAATTAAATGCATGATCAAACATACCTTGTTTCTTGGACTTCGGAATGTTTAGAGCGTCAACCAACGAATCTTCTCCACTATTCTTGAGTTCCACGTCTCTAAGTGTGTGTGGGCACACGTGGTAAGGTTCCAAGCGATCGGTATTGCACTACGAACCCTAGATCCCACTTTCTCAACCTTAACTTACTTTGTTAAGATAGCGATCTAGATTCGTTCTTCAAAACTTCAAGACAGGAACAAGTTGACCTCGATCTTTTTCACTCGATAAAACCTTTCCTCTTAGTTTTGATTCAATGGAAATTTCTCTCTTATTATTCCTCACACCATGAATGAATTCTTAAGTCTAGAGAATCCCAAAAACATTTTTCCTTTAGCCTGAAAAAGACCAAAACGTTTTTCTCTCTCTCTCTCTCCCAAAATTCGTGTATCACCTTGTGTGATGTGTTAATCTCTTATTTTTTTTATGAAGCACCAGCCCTAATATAATATCTGGATCCTATAAAAAAATTTTCTACTCGAAAAATAATTAATAATTATTTTTCTAGAAAATCTTTTTGAACCAAAAGATCACAAACTTTTTCGGGCTAGGTTATATGAATCTAATCCACGAATTTCCTTAGGAGAAGGACTCCAAAAATGCGTCCACTTATCTTGTGGAGTTTCAAATTTTCGCCCCTTATCATTAGGAGATAAGGTTGTAAGTTTCAATTTAAATCAAGATCCTTTGACCTTCCAAAAGTCCAAATCCTATCTTGATTCAAACTCCTTTTAAAATTTGAATTTAAATAAGATTATCTTGTTTGGATTTTAAATAAATATTTTCCACAAACATTATCCATATTAATTAATTTAATCAAATGGAATATTCTAGATTTTCTTTCCCAAAAAAAAAACGTGAACCATCTTTTTAAATAAAGAAAATCTATCAAATAAGCTCCATTGTTTAAACTAATTAATAATTAATATTAGGAATATATTTTAAACTATTTTGAAACAAAATCTATTTCCCTTCATCCATTAAAATTCATCCACTTTAAATATGAGAGAATAAATTTCATTTTTCCAAAATTAAATAATTCAAACACAATCTTATTTCTAAAATTCTATTAACCAAAATAATTAACAAATAATTGTTTTATCCATAACCAATCATATGTCGACAAATCATTATGTTTGTCCACTTAATTTCACATGTCCAATCCTTTCGGAATTGCATGCAAGAGAGTACCATGTCTTTATCAAACACTACTTAATTTCTATTTAGCTTACCGATCTCATTAGGAATGAATCCCAAGATGCTTCGTTGAACTATATGAGCTAGTAAAGGGACCCGATGGAAATATGTAAAGAGGCTCCTATAATTGTGAAAAATTAATCCCCGATCAATTATTCAACAATTATCAACTTTAGGACTATACCACTAAAAGTCTGAAGCTAAACTCCCGTTTACATACCGTATTACGAAAGCTCTCTTATGTAGTGCTTCTTCCATGATCATTCATCACTTGCTTAATCCCCATATGTTATCCATGATTGAATTAAGGACTTATTCTGTTATACCTTTTCAATCGTTTTAACTTAAAATTCCATTATTCTCCATTGAAAGAACCACCAATTGTAAAACCATACAAACGATAAACCACCGGAGGACACAAAGTAAACCGATGGCCAAGGCCTTGTTACATTGTCTTTCAATCCCCGAATAATGCCTTCAAGTAGATAACATTTACCATCGATAAGATGGCTATGGATTCCGTATCGATGAATCTTGATTTCTCCATCCATAAGTCATACACCCAACACACAAGTATATTGACCATCAATTATCAGTGTCTCACCTATAGTGGATCAAAGTGCATAAGTCATGGATGCGAACTCAAGTATCCATTTCAAGATTCAGATTAATGAAGGATGATAATCAAAGCGTCATTGATTCTTATAAGCGAAATTATTAAACTGAATCAATTAACACTTTAGGTCCAGTCCAATGTCATACCTCAATACTGGTATACATCAAGGTTTCTACTTGGAACCGATCCGATGGTCAAGACAAACCATCCCTCCAAGGGAGTAGACAACCCTTACAATCTTAACATGAATAAGATCCCCAAATCTTATTCCATCGATTGCGAACCTTTTATTTAGACTGTTATCGAATTACCATGTCTTCTATGTATACCCCGTATACAACGGTAATCCGATATGTTACCAACAGCCTAGAAGAATTTATGTTTGCTCAATTAATCATACATTCAACAAATGAAAGTAAATAGGACACCACTTATTAAACATGAATAACCTCTTTTATTTATATCAAAATGTCAATTTACAGAAAATCCTTAGAATCAATTTTCTATCCTTAGGGCACATATAGATCCCAACAAGTAAAAGGAGAAACAAAGAGAAAAGAGAAAAGATCTTGATGTTATACTTAGATGCATGAATTTTTGTAACCAAAACCAAGATCACTTTCCTTATGAGGAACTCACTTGTGCTACATGCACGATATATCCCCCCCATATCATGTTGCCAACAATCTCTATTGCGAGAAAGCACCACTTATCCATGGTAGGATCTCAGCCCCCTCCTCGACGAGATTGTCGTTTGTGCTCAACCCCCTCTAGCAAGATCATCGTCTTTACCTCAAAATCTCCACCAATGCCAGTATCACCTCCCTCATCCATTCTTCGAAGGATCTCCCTTCCTTCCTATAATGATGGCAGCCACCTTTGTTATCTACCACCCGATGATGCAAGCTCTGTTAGCGTTTATGCTCTTAGAAATAAATGTAATAATGTTTTTGAGACATTTTGACTATTAATAAAAATTTATTTATTTCATATATCTATGTATTGTCCTCTTTATGTTCATATTAGTTGAATATATGATAAGTAAACTAGAAGTCTTAGATTGTTATTCTAAGTCTTTAGATCACGCATGCAATGAGAAGAACATGGAAAAGATATGAATATAAAGATGACAGTCTAAAGAATGTAATATGCAATCAGGAGAATAAAGTTTGGCGTTTTATTCATGTTAAGATTGTTATGTTGTCTATTTCCTAATGGAGATGACTTGTCTTAGTCGTCGGAGGTAGGACTCTGTGGATAGAGACATTGATATAGTTCCTAGTGGTGAAATCTATATTGGATCTGACAAAAGTTGAATTGTTTTAATTAATAATTATGTTTGAATAAAACAATTCACTTTTGATGAATTATATGTCATCATCTTAATCCTGAGATGAATAATAAACATGTATACGTGGCTTGTATCCTTTGATGTACGAAAGGGAGACATCCTAACATTATGTAAAGGTACGCTTACCGGTATGTTAGGGGTATGACTCATGTGTGCATAGATTTGTTATTGAAAAAATGGAGAATTTACCCTTGAGAGTGCATGAGTCTCGACCTTTACTCATTACTCTTGATAAATGCCCTTTTTTTAGTTTAATAGGAAAATATGATCACTCAGCCATTAGACTATTTTGTGTTATCTAATGGTTTACTATTTGTATTGATATAAATAGTGAATTTTCTGATGGAGTGGTACGGGAACATAAGATAAATATAATCATGAAAGTAAAACGAAACTTGATCTCAAGTCGATTATGGATATCCTATGGAGATGAAACACTAATAATAATGAGTCATGGACAAGAACTTTTCAAAACTTTTCGGTAAGTCTCATTATTTATTAGATCACTTGAGAGACTTTTTTGGGGCTATTGGTAAAGGTTCCTGAGAGAAAAAATTATTGATTCTTAAGATCTATTTTCTTTGGCTCTCTTATGGTTGGAAGAAGTTCAAGAATACCAAGGGGAAATTGAACAACGTGTGCCCACTCGTATTCCGATCGTAGGAACGAGAATAGCAAAGAAAACCCCTTAAAAAAAGAAAATATGCCAATTCTCTTTAAATAAGCTATAATAATAAATAAATGGGAGTCTTGTTGGTTGCCGAATCGAATTCGGATGCGGAAGCGTGGCGGTAGGCGGATCGGGTATAATAAAAATTTTCATAAAACTTTTGAGATACTCTATAGATTATATTAATTTATGCACGAATAAATTAATCACATTAATTTATATGTCAAGAACTCAATTAGGAAAAAATACCTGGAGGCCGACTCGAATGATAACTTGAGTTCTTTGACCACGAACAATCCTTGCTCCAATCTTTGTGTTTAGACAACCAAAGTCTTCCACGTCAATTTCTTGATTCCACGTAGACGTGTGTGTGGGCACATGTGAGACAAAACAGGTTCCAAAAACACTCGAGTTTCCACAAACACCAACGCATGCACGATGTGGAATTTTTGGGAGAAAAAATTTTCCTCTCTTTTTCCTTGAGAATTTTTGGCCACACTAACAATTAGGGCAGAAAAAAATATTTTCAAAAATTGTGTCCACAATTTTCTATCATTCTCATATTTAAAGAGTAGAAGTCAAACTTCTAGAGGAATCAAATCTCTCTTTCCTGTTTGAATTTTGAACAAAAAATTTCCCTCTTCCTTATCCATTGTGGCCAGCCACCCCTTAGGGTTTTTACCGTATGTGTGGCGCCAATTACAAATAGGGAAGGAAGAGAAATCATCCTTTATCCTGTAGTCCAATTTTAATTCAAATTCAAATTTGAATTTAAGTCAAACTTAAATTAATTTGAATTCTAAATTGAACAACTTATCAAATAAGTTTAAGAGGATAAATTTAAATTATGTTCATGATTCAAATTCAAATTTAAATAATAATTAATTCTCAATTAATTATTTTTTGAGTATTTAATTTTAGAATTCCTTAATTCTAAAATTTTCATTTTGCCCTATGTGTCTGGTAGAATTACAAGGACGACGCGGGGACTAATGGACCTATAATCCCGAGCTCCAATAAAATTAATAATTAATTAAACACTTTAATTAATTAATTAATTCTATTAATTTCAATAGTTACTCTACTATAAACTTAGAATTGAACTCTAAAAAATATAGACATTAATTACTTCTAAACTGTGAAGTGTCCATTTGATATAGTCATTGCATATAGATCAAACCTCCATAAATAATTCATAATTAGAGTTAGGTAGAATCCGTTAACCTCTCTAATTATATCTTCATCCTTAAGTACCATTGATTCTCTAATGGATAGTGATTCATAAAACACATTCATGAACCAGAGCGCTCTAACTAGTCCAAGTACCGAATCAACACTCAAGAGAATTATTTATCTACTTCTTTCTCAAGAAGGAATGGATTCCATCTCGTATAATAACATTCCCGGCTACCTATTTCATCATGTCTCCAAAATACAAGGAATAGGATTCAGAGTCTCAGAATCCGTACTGAGTAAATCAAAAGACACAAATCCATAAATAGGAGTTTGTTAAGAACTCAGGATTAAGATCATTCTATATATGACCATCGGTAGACTAAATTAGAATTTCTATGCTCAACGGAAATTATTAAAAATTCATATTGTGTCTGTGTCACTGTTCCACATAATCTCATTATGCGAAATACACTCATTCAATATCTCACCATATTAACAGTGCGGATAGCACCGTTCAATTTTAAGTGGGAATGACATGTATTAATAATGTTTTAATTAAAGATTCTGAACTTTAATTAAATTCATTATGAACAATGTTTTTTATTATTATCCTTAAACACTATCCTCTCGTATATAACACTTATATACTATGTTTTAAGGTTACATAAATAATCACGGAATTTTCATTTGATATTCATAAAATATTCATAAATGTATGCACATAAAATAATGAATAAACTCTTTTATTAATTAAATAATAAATATCCTATTACATCTTATACTTCTAGGATACTATTCCCAACAAGTCTCAACGGTGAGACCCCTTAAAAAATAACCGGTAGAACACCCTATTTTGACCGTTGGATTAAATTTTCAATGCTAAGATATGCGCAAGTCCGTATTAAAAATTTACAACATGTCGCACAGAACTGCTCCCTCTGCAAATCCGACTGTGGAAAATGTAATCCAACAGTTAAAACAAGGTGTTCCACTAGTGGGTTTTTTTAGGATGTCTCACTGTAGAGAAAGTCTAAGGGCCCGTTTGGAGTGTATACTTAAATCATGATTCTTAATTTAGACGTTTGAAATTTAAATTTTTTTAAGAGAAAAACACTGTAGGGAGTTTCTCCGATAGGACCAGAAAAATAAAACGACAAGTAATTCTATTTTTTCAGATATTTTTAACAGTCATTTCTGCATCATAAATTATCTCTTCTGTATATTTTTTTAATTTCATTTTAATTTTAATCAAATTTAATGATTAAAAAATTAATCCTGCTGAGCATATTGAAGACAAACTCATGAGACAAATAGACCCTAAATAATAATAGAAATCAACAAATAGCAAGGTGCGGGTCCCAGCGGAAAGAGCATTTGTCCACGCCCTCCGTCATCACACGCGCGACGGAGCGCGTGCTTCTCACTGAAATCGTAAACACCCCCGTCTGAGCAAAATTGGATGGACATCTCTGCTTCCGTTTTAGGGTTTTCCTGCATCGATTTGATTTTGACTGTAAAGCCTTTGACTTCAATCCATCTTCTTCCCCCAAAAGAAACCCTAATTCCGTACAACCCCCAATTCCCTCAGAACCCTCCGATTTTTCTGATTCACGTCTTCAATTAGGGTTTCCTTACTCCTTTGCTTCCAAAACCCTAGCTCCGCAAACCAGTGCTCTGAAATTAGGGCTTTTTGGGTTTTTATGCATGGCTTCGGGGCCAAATCCATTGGCCGGTGACGGCGCGAGGGAGAAGCACATGAACCGGAAGAACCAGAAGAAGCCGAGAGAACGAACCGCCATTGACGACCGAAGCTCGTCCAGCGAGAGCTTCCCTATATCCGGCCGCTCCGAGACGGCCAACGGCGGCGGACTCCATGGGTACACAAAACTCGACGGCCGCGTCAGAATCAGCTTGAATTCGTGCTCGAAGATCGATATCAGAGAGCTCAAGAGGAGACTCGTGAGCGAGCTCCACGAGGTCAGGTGTTTGGTGAAGAAACTCGAAGCTTCTAAGGACGTTTATGGCGGCGGCGGCGGCGGTAGTCTCTCGCAATTCTCGTCGAATTACGTGGAAAACGCCGCAATGAGGGTCAATTCAGAGGCCGGCTCGGTCGGACCGCCGCGGAGCGGACTGAAGTCAAAAGGAGGGAAGAGAGATGTTGAGATGAGATTAGGGCAAGGGAAAGATAAGTATTCGAGTCAATTGTTTAAGAGTTGTTACAATTTGCTTGACAAACTGATGAAACACAAGTTTGGTTGGGTTTTCAATTCTCCTGTTGATGTTAAAGCTCTTGGTCTTCATGATTACTTTACAATTATTAAGGATCCGATGGATTTAGGAACTGTTAAAACTAGACTTCATAAGATGTGGTATAAATCGGCTATGGAGTTTGCTGAAGATGTTAGGCTTACTTTTCGGAATGCGATGGTGTATAACCCTAAAGGACAGGATGTTCATTCAATGGCGGAGCAGTTGTTGAAGATTTTTGAAGAGAAATGGAGAGGTATAGAAGTGGAGTATAATCTCAAAAGAAGGCGCGAAATGGAGGACGAGGAGGAGGGTGGAGAAGAGGCGGATTTGGAATTGGCAAGACCCGCTTCGAGAAAAGCCCGGGATCCTGCTGTTCCGGCAATGAGAACACTAGACAGAGCAGAATCAATGACGAAGCCCAAGGATCCGAAGTTGGCAGCGGTGCCAGAGAGATCTGATCGGAGTAATCCGGTTTTGAAGAAACCGAGAGCGAAGGACCCAGATAAACGAGATATGACGTATGAGGAGAAGCAGAGGCTGAGCACAAGCCTTCAGAATTTGCCCTCGGAAAAGCTGGATAATGTGGTTCAGATCATTAAGAAGAGAAATCCAGGGCTTTTTCAACAAGAGGATGAGATCGAGGTCGATATCGCTAGTGTTGACCTGGAAACGCTTTGGGAATTGGATAGGTTTGTGACCAATTACAAAAAAAGTTTGAGCAAGAATAAGCGAAAAGCTGAACTTGCTCTCCAGTCCAGAGCAGCAGAGACTGAGAAGAAAGTAAGACTGTGAATCACCATGACTTGCTCAATGTTTCTGAGTTTGTTTCTTTTGCTATCTAGAATTGTGTTCTAATATATGATTGTCTCAATAATGTTGTAGAAAATGGCTTCTTCAGAGACACCTAAACCAAAAGGATCCAAAACAGGTAACAAAAATGACTCCCAAGGAACAATAGTACACTGTTGTTGTCAGATTTGATGGCACTAATTATTGCAGGCCCATTTTTGGTGTTCTTTGGGATTATTACTTGTGCAAAAACGTTTATAGTACTATGATTATTACCTTTTTCAGCCATTTTGAAATGATCATTTTGGATAAGAAAGTTTGGTTTAAAACTTAACTGAAAGTGGTTAACATGTGTTGCAGATTCTGACAATGATGGTTTGTCTGGGAGTGGATCAGACTGAAGACGAGACTTGAATGGGAAGCGTTGACATAGGAAGCATGTGTTAGTTGATTTGGTAATGATTAGATCGATGTCATTGGTAAAAATTTTAGTCAGTTGGTAAAAGCGTTGATTTTTATTTTCGGAGCCAGCTTTTTGTTCTTCAAATTGTGCATTAACATAAAACTCAATTAGCTGGTTTTGTAAAGAAATGTGTCTCGTATGGTATGTACATTTTTCCATGCTCATATGAAACCCCAACTACTCAATTTTGCAGATTTAGTCTTCAGATATATTAGTTCAACGGTGCACTGAATTTGATGAAAATATGTTAAAACTGCAATATATACTTAACATTCTTCTTTATTCATAAAATTGAATTTCACGATAACCATATATGTATCTAATCTAAAAACATCCGGTAGACAAGTGCCATTTTTTCGTACAAAAAGAAAAACAAAATATTAAAGCTCATGTTCAAGTGGATTCCACTGTTTTTTCAAGCTTCAATTTATTTACCATTAAGAGTGTTAAGAATTTTAAATTTTACCACTCATTCTGAGTTAATATCTTTTTACTCGTATAAGTATTTAACTAAAAAAGTTATTAATTAAGAATAAAGATAGAAATCTTCTCCTTAAAAAAACCAAAAAAAGAAAAAAAACAGTAGACATAGTAACGAAAAAGTAATTCGTTGGCCAAAAAAAAAAGATTTTTTTAAGAGGCTTCGACTATGGTCCAAAAGATTCTAATACTAGAAAGACCACCTCCAAAATCCAACCGCTAATGCAAAAGCAAACACTTGAGCAAACCAAGAGACAATCAAGATCTAAATACCAACTCCTCAAAAACCACGCAGTAAAATCCTATTTTATTGGGAGCATGCATTTTCAAGCAGCAAAAAAAATGCGTCTTATCCAGAAAGATTAGCATCCAAGTTCTCAAGTCCCTCCCAGAAACATAACACTGGGAATTATTAACGGAATTTGCAGTTTATGATGTATGGCCTACTCTAAGAAACAGCAAAAAAGCCGGTGCTGGTAGCAGCAATAATACAACAATTGCTTAAAACTGCAAAAATTTGGACGGTTTCATCTAGTTCGCATTGGCAAACTTTATACCCTTCTCAATCGAAGCTTTGAGCTCGGGCTTCAACTTCTCCAATCCTTCCTTTTCGTAATCTGAGAGAGAACCCAGCCCCAAAACCTCCTCTACACCATTCTTTCCGAGACGAACCTGTATACACCAAAAGTCTGCTGTGTTTAGTTGTATAATAAAACTGGCAAAGGTGAACAGTTTATAATCAACTGGCCTCGAAAGGAATGTAGCAACAAAGCCGTGCTTTGTACATGCAAGTGTAAATGTGTGTAACATGAAAGTATGCAAATGAGAAAATACATGAAAACCATCATATACTAGTTCGTCTACTAGTGTATATTCAAGCCATTATCTATTCAAGATTCATCATTAGCTTTAACACACGATGTACCTTTTCATAAAAATGGCTTAACTATTTTTCTTTGTTATACCCCTACAAAGTAGAAACAATGCAAAATAGGAGCAAACGGCAAGCTAATTGATGGCATTTGGAGAGCTGATGCACTATCAAGAAATATTAACATGGTATAAAACACAGAATAGCATGAATACTCAAAAGTACTGTAAAGTAACTTTTTTTTTTACGGCACAAATTGGAGAATGCTATTGAATTAATCAAACAGAACAAAATTTTTTACCTTAGAAGCAAAGAATGGAAGTTCAGTGACATTTGATTGCACAAACGAACATTCCACAACATCAGGAACACCATTAAGTCCCTTCAGACATGCATCGGCAAAAAGAGCTCCTGCATAGCTGCAAAGTTAAGACAACGTAACTTAGCCCAGTATATATCATACCAAATCAAAGATATGGTGAGTCCCATAGCAAAAGAGGCAATGAAAGAAAATATGCCGATTCTCTTTAAATAAGCTCCCAAGAGGAGAACGTATCCAATAACAAATTAGTGAGAACCAAATAACATTTGACAAATCTGCATCCTAAAAACTCAACCTGAAACGTAAAGGGAGCTACAAATTCAACACTTACGCCATGGACAGTGTTGCTGATCCCTTTCCAGCCTTAGCCTCCACAACTTCTGTTCCTCCATCTTGTGTTCTCTTTGTAAGAGCCGTGATGTCTTCAGCTGACAAATTAGCTTGCGGTGTGGCCTATAGGTAGTCAAACAAACTGTACAATATTAGACAAGTGCAACACCAATCTAAACAGTTGATCCAGGCAATCTACTGTCCATAGATAATAAAATTCTCACATAGAATTATAAGCTAGAAGAGAACGGACATACTTGAGAAAACAGTGGAAGGATAGTTATGCCAGCATGGCCACCAACAACAGGTACGTTAACCTCTGCAACCCATACACAAATCTTGAGTTTGTTGGAACAGGTTATTTTTAGCAAAAATATTAAATTATTAAGAAATGACACCTCCACGGAATTAGATACTTTTATTTGAATCACATCTAAACTAGTTATTATGATACTCCAACTATCCAAAAAGAACATCAATGTTAAGCCGTAGGCAAAAATAAAACAGTAAAGAACTAGTTGGAACTTGGACTATACCAGCAACCGGGGCCTTGGCTTTCCCAGCGTAGAAAGTCTTGGCCCGAACCACATCAAGAGTAGTAACACCGAACAACCTCTTCTCGTCATATGTCCCCGCTTTCTTGAAAACCTCGGAGGCAATTGGCACCGTTGAGTTGACAGGGTTGCTGATCATATTCACAAGAGCCTACACAGAGCGATTTTGTCAAAAACAAATTCTACAAAACAAAGCGAAAAAAGAAAAGAAAGTTCATGTGTTTAAACCCATGATTTTGAAGTTTTCCCCGCACAAAAAATTTGAATTTCAAATGCCAAAATCAAGAATCACGGTTTAAACGCATCAACCAAACGGGACCTGAAATGATTGGGATCAAACACCCACATGTGGGCAGTACTTGGCGATCGCAGTGCAGAGAGACTTGACGATGCCGGCATTGATGTTGAAGAGATCATCACGGGTCATGCCGGGCTTTCTAGGCACTCCAGCGGGAATGATCACCACATCGGCTCCCTCCAAAGCCTCCCGAATATTCTCCTCACCCGCATATCCTTTAACCTAACAATCACACAAACATAACCTAAAAATCAACTTGTTTTTCAATCAATCTAAAAATTAATTTGAAGCCAAAATATTGTATTCCGAAGAAGATCAAACTTCGTACATAACGTCATTAACACTAAAATTTCAAAATGTCATCTCAAGATCTAAGCCAAAACTCAAGACTTTTAGCTCAAACTCGACAGCAAAACCAAACAGATAAATAGAACCCGGAGATTTCAGAGCTGGATCAAACCAAAACCCTAACAAAACCAGAAAGAAAAGGGATAAAAGAAAAATCAGGCATGAAAACACATGTGCAAAAGAGAAATGCGACAAGCCCTAGGAAGGAGAGAGAGAGAGAGAGAGAGGAGACCTCAGATCTGGTGTTGATGTGGCTGACATCGGCGGCGACGCCGGGGGTGGCGGCGATATCGTAGAGGGAGAGATGGGAGACGAGGGGGTTGAGCTTCATCAGGAGGGCGAGGGGCTGTCCGATGCCTCCAGCGGCGCCGAGAACAGCAACTTTCCGTTCCGGCCCGGAGTGAACGGAGTAGCCACGACGCTGGATTTGTGCTCCGGCTGCCGATGAGCTTCTGGCTATGGCCGACTTGACAGATCTAAGCATGGAAGACCTCATTTTCGGAATTTTCGAAGAGAGAGAGAGAGAAGGTTTGGGTTTGGGTTTTGGTTTTGAGAGTCTCGAAGGGAGTAGTTTCGTCACTTGGCACCCGTCTCTACATTTATGCTTGTTCAGTTGTTTTTTTTTTTTTTTTTTGCATAAAAATAAAAATAAAATAATTATGTTTTATTTTCAGATATTTTTACTGATTTATTGTTTGGTTTAATTTTGAGTGAGTTTCTCTGTTTTATCAATAGTATTAGTTTTTAATTATTAAATTAGATAAATTTTAATACAAATTTAGATAAGGTCTCCAGTCAGGCACTTAAAAAGTGCATGACTGGAACGACAGTTATATATTTCTATATAAATTGTATATATTTATATGTAAAATGTGTATATTTACATGTAATTCGTGTATATTTAACATGAAATACAATAAATCAGCTAATATACATATTTTCATGTTATGTGTTCACTAATTACTATAAAAAATACATGTTTTAAGGATTAATATACATTATCGTTTCTTATAACTTAACATACACGACTTTACATGTGAATATATACGATTTATATATAAATATACACGATTTATGTAAAAATATACAGTTGTCGTTCTGATCAGGTACTTTTTAAGTGCCTGACTGGAGACAATTCTTACAAATTTAATGGTTGAAAAATAAAAAATTACTGATAATTTATTTGTAAATGATTTCTAGAGAAAGACTCTAATTTCGATTGTGTAAAAATTTCTAAGAAAAAGTTATCTCTCTGACATTTTGGTAGACTCTTTCTCAATTACATGAACATGTTTAAACTGTAATTTTTTTTTGTAGTTTTTTAATAGTTTCTTTTTCAAAAAAAATGGATCTGCTTAATTTTTATCTCATACATTATTTAGACAGATGTGATGAACAAAAAACATACTTTATGCAAAATATCCACTTCGCTAGTTAAAGGTGAAAGGTCTCAAAAAGAAATAAGTTGTTTTCGGCGGGTCTCTACTTCTAATAGCTACTAGAAACAATTAATCGTTTTCTAGGTCTTGTTCGTTTCGCTGATTCGAGTTTAGAATTCGAGTTTTACTACAGTAAAAAGCTCTCATAAACAGTTATATTTAATTTTTTTGCTACAGTAAAAAACTCTCATATAAAATCACATCTCAACTCGAATTCTAAACTCGAATCAGCGAAATAAATGAGGTAGCAGCATGATGCTTATTTTAATCTAGCATGGTATTGCCTGTTTTCCTTTGAATTGTGAATGGACATTTCTCATTACTCATTTTATTTGTATATATATATATATATATATATGTTTATATATCCGCAGTCCATAATTATTATCTATTTGTTTATATTTTGTTATAAGTACATATGTTATAGTATGTGTGTGTAAAAAACAGGAACCATTGGGTGCGTTTGGAATTGGTTCCAAAACGTTTTTATTTTTTGTACGAAAATGAAAATGAAAACGTTTTTAGTTTCATTTTTGAATTATTTCTAAAAATGCGTTTGGTAGTTTTATTTAGAGATTGATTTCAGTTTTAAAAAAAACTGAAACTGCGTTTGGTGGTTTAATTTTTGAAAACATGTAATAATATATTAAATAAATAATATTATTAAATA
>NW_010366287.1:408244-421854 GCF_000414095.1 Morus notabilis | reverse complement strand
TAAATAATATTATTAAATATATTAAATAATAATATATTAAATAAATAATATTATTAAATATATTATATAAATAATATTATTAAATATATTAAATAATAATATATTAAATAAATATATTAAATAAACATATATAATACAAAAACGGTTTCAGAAAAGAGGGAAGAAAATGAAAAAGAAAAAAAAAAGTGAAATCCGTTTTTCAGAAAACAGAAAACGAAAACGAGAAAATGAAAACACATTTTTTTCGTTTTCTGATTTCCACAAAAAGACAAAAACGTTTTTGGTTTTGTTTTTTTAAAAAAATTGCACCAAACACGTTTTTAACACCCGTTTTCATTTTTTTGCTTTGAAAACCATGAAAAATGAAAACGAAAACGCAAACAAACAGGCCCATTATTTTAAGTACATGGATCCATTTCTTTTTTTTTTTTGGTTAGCTTTTATACTTTTCTTAAAGGTCAAAATGCATTTATTCTCCTATTTACTGTTCACCATTGACTTGTCAATTGTTCTTTTTATGAAAAAAAAAATTTTGAGAAGTCAATAGTGATTATTAAAAATTTTAAATGTTCGTTTGTGTCTGCATTTAAACTCATATTTTTAATTCGTCTAAAGTATTTTTTTCATAAAAAATTTAAATTTTAAATGTTAAAATCAAAAATCACTAATTTAAACTTATAAATTAAATGAGCCTTAGAAAAAAAAAAAAAAAAGCTAATACTTTTTAAAATAAAAATACAGTTAATAAGGTATTGATTAGAAAATGTCATTTCTTTAACCAAATGTGTAAATGAGGAATACAAAAGTATGTAAAAGCAACAAAAGGAGGAGTTATTGAGTGGAAAGAGTTGAGCGAAAAAGATTATTCTTTCACCAATTTTTCCCCTTCTTGTTCAAACAAAACCATTCCTTATCATCTTTTAGGCCTCTCAAAAATGATTGAGAAAGAACTCATTCCCTTGTAACTGTCAAAAGCATATCCATTTAATTCCAAAAGCGGATTGCTAAAGCATAATGATTTTTTCAGGAATCTTTTTTTCTCTCTCCAAACACACCATAGCCTCACAAACCATGTCGATAACTTCAAAAGCTGGTTCACCTTTAGGTGCAACGCAACAAGAACCATGACGTTTCATTTTAATAAAGAAACAGAGAAAAAAAAATAAAAAAATAAAAAACAATAACACAGATTGCACCAACTTGACTTACAATGCTAAATAGGTTAGGGCAAATCTGCAAGTGTGCAAAGGCTATTTATTTAATCTTTTCCCTAAACTCTAGTCATCATCTAAACCAAAATTAATTAAAAAACAAAATTACCTTCAAAAGTAGTTAAATTGATATTTTGTACCTTCAAAGTTAGCTTGATGGTAGCCATATTAACCATCATTAAATTGATATTTTGTACGCTTCTAAAAATTTCGATGATGAGGTCCATTAGCCTTCTACACATGCAGTTTGAGTTTGAGTTTGAACTTCGGTACAATCTTTTCAAGCGGGAAAAAGGATGAAAACAAAACTCAGGAACAGAGTAAAGTTGATTGTTCTAGGCTACCGACTTGCAGAACAAGTCGAAAAATGAAACTGTCAATCGTAGTATTATACACTGCTATGAGTTGTAGAAAATTTAACTCGAATTTGATACGACGCAACACTGCCCTCCACTAGGTTTCAGTAAAATAACAGCCGCTGCTTGATTTTATGCCAATACTTAAGGAGTCATAAAATAAAGCCGCTGCCACAACCACTAACCTTCAACATAACTCAGATGTTGCTCCATAATAGTTTCCGATTTTTAGGCCGAAATTATACCCAAATTGTAGGGAATGATTATACTTTGCTCATTGTTTCGCATTGTGTCTTCCTTATCCACTCCAAAATCTCCGAACAATCTTCACGTCTAACAAAATGCCTGCAAATGTAAACAGAATTTTAACTTACCAGCAATGTAAAAGAACCAAGGAATAAATTCCCCCCATCCCAAAACCGTACCTGTTTCTAGTTCGATAGGCCTTTAGTAAAGAGGCTTCTCGGTGATTTGTGTCTTTCCTCATTTTTAGCCATTCCGGTACTACCAAAGTTTCACTTTTGTCAAGGTATGCATTATAAATAAAGTTAAGAACCTTATCCTGCAAAAAAGATGGCCATAAGAATTTTGAACAAGCTGAATAAAGACAAACAACTAAAGAGTCATAGTTATAAAATTAGTTATAACTACTTTTGCACGCTTTAGAGATGATAGAGCTTTGAAAACGCTCAGTTTACTGTCTAATTTACAAAGTTTCTCAGTTCACCAGTGTGATTATTACAACAGAAGGGTGCGTATGGAAAACGATCATGACGCCCTACAATTCCAGCATGCTCACTATGCTTGTTAAATATTTTGAGGGCCGGTTTATTCACCAAATAAAAAAATATAAATAATAAAAAAAAAAAGATAAAAAAAGATAGATTAGTTCAGTAGTGTTGCATAGCCTGCCTGAACCAAAAGTGTGGTAAGAAAGGGACTGGTATCTTACTTTTGCTAAACATATCGACCAGTATCTAAATTGGAATCATATACATCAGCAATTAACTATTAAGTAAAAGTATAACTATAAATAACAAATTTTAGAGGAAAGTCAAAATAATAATGCGGAAATAAATTAGCATGTTCTAACAGTATCACTGAGAAGATGCAGAGAAATCAGTAAAGTTACGAGAGTCGGAAACAAAATTTTAAGGGCATACCAAGGGTTTAGAAGCATCAAGCCAGTGATATATTTTCTCATTACGAAACCAAGTCAACTGCCGTTTTGCAAAATTTCTGTACAAATCATAACTTGTAAGTTGTAAACATTGAACAAATGCAGGAGTATTAACTAATATGCAGCACAAATTTTTATCCTTCACCATCTACGCTGAATTATGTGATACAAAGATTTGTTCATAAAGCTAATCCAATCACTACTAAATTTCTGGGAAGACCAAAACAAAAACTGTACGTCATGATACAACTCTCAATGAAGCCTTGTAAAGAAAGAAGATTGTTGGCTATCCTCATTTTATTGCCAGATGCTTTTACTAGTCTCCGTTTAATCTGTTCGCCAAAACTAAAATTGCATATTCAATATCAATACACTTTTGATTAGCTAATTCATGCTTCTCAAAGAAATATTCTTCCGATTTGTATATCTTAAGAAACAAAGGCCTCTATTCACAACAAGTTACAACTCAAGTTCTATTGCTACGGTATTTTCTCTCACAAAAATTCAAATTCAACTTTTTTGCTATAGTGTTTTTCTCTCACATACACAACTCAAGTTAACTTGAGTTGTGAAACAAACATACCCTAAGCAAACAATATCCATGCTCAAAATGTATTCATATGGACAACTCTGACAAGAGATGTAATACCTAGATGCTTTCTGAAATTCAGATAAAAAAGAATAAAACTCTCCAGGAGAACTCTTCCCTACACATCAGTAAATACTCCATAGCCTGAAAGTGGTAAATCACATGAACCAAATGAATCTTACCATTATACCTACATCATAAAGAAAATTATACTAGCATATTAAAAATACAAGTAAAATATCAAGTTGTTCTAGCCTTATAAGGAATAATTGGGATGAAATACATCGAACAAAGGCATACTTGTCTATAACCAATTGCTCGGGTAGCTGAATTCGAATTTGGAAGAAGGCCTATATCAAGAAGCCATCTAGCCTCAGTCAAAATGCCATCATCTCCTGCAGTGAAAATAGACCAAAAAGAATAAATATATTTAATTTCTAAATAGTCAAATAATAAAGCAGCAGTCTAATACTCAATGCGTAACATAAATCAAAGTACAAAGAGTGAAGTTATATATTTCCTTAAAATGATCTTCGTAGTGAATTATCATACAATTATAATCTTCCCACCAAATTCTTAGAGAAACTTTCCAATGAATAAACAACGAATGTAACAGGAAATTCAAATAACCATATGGTAACCAAAATATAGAAAGGAACACATTCATATCTCTTTGAATAAGCATTAATTTAATAGTAAAATATGAAAGAACATAAATGGACCCTCTAGTAAAATTTAGCCGACTTCACAAGGTGCTCAACATACATGAGAACAAAATTGTGTTGCAAGGGAAAATCTAGCTTAACTTTTAAGGAATAGAAAGTCATATATATTCCTAAGGCACTGACAATCCATGAGCGAAAGCTTGAAGTATGATGTCCATACAGTCGGGAGAAACTGATCCCATCACTTTTCGCAGCCTTCAGTTTTTTGATTACATATCATTTTAGATAATCAGCTAATCTAAAACAAAGCGAACAGAAAAGTACTCATTGAGGATGTATAAAAATATGATTACCTAACAGCATGTCCTCACAACGATAACTAATTGATTTATAGAGTTCGAGCCTCTGACTAGAGAGGAAAAAACAATAGAAGTCATATTCCAAGTCCTTTGACTTTACATCCCCAACTACATCAACAGAAGAGTTGATGTCATGGGAGCCATTTGCTTCTGTAGAATCATGTTGTTTCCTGAAAGAATCGTAGGGTACTTGAAATGCAGATGGAGGTGCTCCACTAGACTGTCCTTCCATGGATAATGAACAAAGTCAAACACAAACATGAAATTATATTCATAAATCTTATAGAAATCACACACACACACAATCACACCCCCCCAAAAAAAAAAAAAAAAAAAAAAAAAAAAAAAAAAAAAAGTAGGTAATAGAATTTGGTATGAGTAAATGCTTGATAAAATCATGGCAAACCCAACTCAACTGCAAGTTAAATGGTTTTGCATCATGGGAAGAAAGAAGAGATACAAGAGAGATAGTGGAAGGCACAAGATAAATAAAGATCCATGAAGATTTGCAAATAACTGAAAAATGACCACAAGCTAACCTTAATGATCTCAAGGCTGCGCCGAAGCCGGTACCAATCATTGGCAGCCAAAAACTGGGCCTTAGGGTCACCAGCTTTGACAACCAACTGAACTGCTGCATCCCAGTCTTCATTTTTCTGTAAATCAGCTAGCTCCGAGTACACTTCGGCAGCCACCTCATAAGAGGCTTTGGGGACATCAGGTTTTCCATATATGAACCTTACAACAAGAAACAAAACTGTATCGAATCAGCCAAGGAAAAGCCTGATGATCTTGTTGTTTTAAAGGGAAACAATTTCATTCTTTGTAATAGTTTTATAAGCTACGATGTAGTGAATTCAATTGACGACCTGGAAATACACCGACATAATATTAAACAGCAGCTGCACCACAATAAAACGGTGGATTCAAAATTTCCATTACTATTTTTCATATTACATTTAAGTCTTCATGTTTCTAAAATTTTAATTCAAGATCATGTCTTTTTCTTATAGCAGAATCCTTTTACAAAGTTTACTAATGTAGCTGATTAAAAATCAAACATCCAGAAACACCACTAACACTCAGATATGAAGGGTTTTTTTTTCCCCCTTTTGTTGTTAAAACACAGGGATATTCAGAAATGACGATTTGTAATTCATATTCAGCTTCGACAAGCAAAAGACACACAAATTCATTACAAGGTAACGAAACAGCTGATGACATAAAAGAGACAATTTATGTTTTGATTTTCTCAGAAAAATAAAAGCACAAATGAATGGTTAAAAGTTAATTGATATTTAGACAAAAGGGCTTACAGAAAAACGTACCATCTCAAGTACAGACCAGTCCCACCAGTAACAATGGGAACACGGCCACTATCAAGAATAGATCTTGTAGCTTGCCTCGCATCCTCAAAAAATTGCCCGACTGAATACTCTGGAGAAGAAAATATACATTTTGAATTGGAACAACGGAAACATCCAAACACCTAGCAGTTCAAAGTTCACGACTTCAATACTATCAAGACTCATTAATTCATTACGGCGACCAACTCCAACAAAAATGTGAACGAATGATTCACACAACATGCCATATCTTAAATCAGTAGGTTCTACAACAGACCTTCAGACGGGTGAAGTATGTCGATGAGATGATGGGGCACCACCTGCAACGAAAAAGATCGAAAATGTTTGGTAATCACAGCACTTACATCTAAGAGTAAATGCAAAGCAATATAAAGGTCAATCCCAATTGTGTAGAAGCATTGGCTAAACGTATTATAAAATCTCAATTAGACAAGAACCTTTCTATCACTTGGGGAGGGCTTGGCGGATCCAACATCAAGACCCCGATACACCTGTGACCAAAAACAAAACAAAAAGAAAAAAAAAATCATTTCATGTTCTTTCACTTGGCCAATATGTAACATTTTCCTTTTGAGAATACTAGTCCTGCTCTTATAAATTTAATAAGATGACTTAAAAATGGGGAAATCAAAACAAAACAAAAATAATAATAATAATAATAAAAACATGTTCTTCACTTTGCCAATATGTAGCATTTTCCTTTTGAGAATACTATTCATGTTCTTGTAAAATCAATAATATGACTTGAAAATGGGGGGAAAAAGAAAAGAAGTTCTGTAAATGAATTGAACATAATTTGTCAACCCCAGATATTATTTTTCATGCCCGTTCAACAATTTGTGTTTCTTTTTTTTTTCCTGGTTGATTCACTTAACTCTTGTAATATAGTTGTCATGTTAAACTAAACAAAGAAAATGATTGAACTTTAACCGTTAACTAACTCAACGAATGGGAAATTTAAACTTAACAAGTCAAACATTAAGGGCTTGCTCTTTTGCACCTAAACGCAAAAAAAAATTTGAACTCAAGTTAAAACTTTATTCAAGTTACAATTTTATTTAAGTTCATATTCTTTTGTAAAATTTGAGTATTAACTTGAGTTTAGGGCTAAAATCTGAGTTTAAGTTTCCTTTTCAACTCAAGTTTTTAAATCCAAACTCAAGTTAATAAATAGTATTTTTTATATTCTTAAAAACGTTATAATTTTTTCATTTTAATTCTGATTGACATAATTTTTTTTATGCATTCACCACAAAAAAACGAATAAAAACTCACTCATATACCTTATTAAAATTTTCTACACTATTAAATTTTTATAAAAATATTATTTAAATATAAATTTAAATTTTAACCCACCAAATACAAACTCAAAAACATTACCGTTTAACTCAAAAACTCAAATGTACACGACCAATAAATCACATCATCCGGTATTAAGACCTGTTTTTTTTTTTTTTTTGTCTTTGTTGCTTTCCTACACTTAATTCTCCAAAACAAAAAAACTTTCTAAGAATACGCTCTATCACTACAAGTTTCACTCTTAATTTCTCGCAATCCAAACAGGAAAATAAAATGCAGCAAAACCTGGACGGAGTCGGCGCTGATGATTTCGCCATTGAGGAGCTTGGCGAGCTCCAAAGCGAGTCTAGTCTTGCCGGCGCCGGTGGGCCCAGATATGACAACCACCTTCTCCTTCTCCTTCTTCCTTGTAGGGCCCGCAGCAGAGCACTTGGTAGCGAAAAGCCGCCGGCTCCGCCCGAGCTTTACCGACGACAAGCTGCACGTACGGACGCCACCGCACGCTGCGCTGCCGATTATCATTTGTAGAGAGAGAGAGAGAGAGAGAGTTTTGAATTGGAATGGAAATGTGATTTTGTCTGCTTTTGTTTTGGTTTTTCGGCTCAAACTGCAAAGTGGATGTAGCTGAGGCCTTTGAGTTGGGAAATAAAGTATTAGATTTTTAGGAGACAGATATTTCTGATATTTCTACATATTTTACATTTTTGTTCGGGCAATTTTTTTTTATATTTTTGTTTGTGTAATAGAACTATTTTCTTTACAAAGTATACTAAAATTGTAAATTGTGACCGACCGTAGTGCAAATATTTTTATTATTAAATTAATTTTTTAACAGTTAAATTTATAATAAAAATATTTTTTTATAGTGCGTTATAAATTTTTAATATGAATTGTATAAATTTAACAGTTAATAATTTAATTTAATGGTTAAAAATACTTATTTTATTGGTGGATCATAAATAGAGATGTACGGTGAAGTTTTTCATTATTTAATAGGATAAAAAAATTTGAGACTTTTTTTCATAAGGTAAAAGAAAATATATATATATATACATGTATTCAAATAGGATATATCTTTTTTTTCATTTTGGTTATTCACACCTATATCTCTAAATTTTAAAGTCATTTTAGTTTATGGGTTCAAACCAGTAATTCTTGATAAATTTAAATTTTTTTAAGAGAAAAACACTACAGTATAATCAAAATCATGAATTTAAACCCATCAAACAAACAACCCTTTAGAATCATGATCACTTTGTACGATGAACTCTGGGATTACCACCATTTTGCTACTTGAACTTTGAGGCACAATGAGATAAACCCAATGTTACATAGGATCCTAATGTGGGTGCATTTTGAAAGGAAAAAAAAAGAAGAGAAAAAGATTAAATAGGCCAAGACTTGAGATGAATTAAAATTAATAGGTCAATAGTTTACATAAGTTAATAAATATGTCAAATTATTGTTTTCATCTATAACTTGTCTGGTTATGAATTATAACTTGATAAGTTATTGTCCATAATTCACGATTTTTGTCCATAACTTATCTGGCTATGAACATAACTTGATAAGTTTGTCCATAACTTATTTGGTTATGGACCATAACTTGATAAGTTATGGCCTATTAATTTTTATAACTAAAAGTTGGCCTATATACTTTCTTAAGTTTTTCATATTGGTCTATTTTCTACTATTTTTGAAAAAAGAAATGTATTTTTAGGGCCCGTTTAGTTTATTGATTCAAGTTGAGATGTGACTTTATGTGAGAGCTTTTTACTCTAGCAAAAAAGTTAGATATAACTGATTCTGAAAGCTTTTTACTATAGCAAAACTCAAATCGGTAAAAAGAATGTTGCACCAACTCATTAGTGGTAATCGGTTTGGTTTGATAAATTAGTTCTATGGACACCCGGCTTATTGTTTAGCATATTATATGCCAAGTGACATGACCTAAGACGATATATAAATATATATATATATATATATATGACTTATTACAGAATAACTAATACCAGGTAGCATCTATAGCAATAAATTTTTCATTTAAAAGAAAAACAAAAAGAAAAAGCACGTTTGATAATAAGCAATAAAGGGCGTAGAGAATTAAATTCAAGCTCTAGCTATTTAACCTTATTTTTACTAGGGAAAGAAAAAAAAATGTGATGGAGAAAAGTTTCCCCTTAATTTCACTCTTTTAACAAATTACCAGGATCAACATTATAAAATAGTACACAAAAGAGTTCAACGCAAGACAAACACCTACTAAAACTTGATCCCCCCACCAACTGGTTGTTGCATGGTTTTACTCAACACACGTAGAACTCAAGCAAAAGACCCTTCAAAGCACCATTACTTTCCCACAAAAAAAAAAAAATGTGTTTAACTGTCAAACAAAGACACGACAACATCAGCATCAATTTCAAGATGAAGCGCCCGCCGGCCGCCTCTCTTGACCGGCGAATCCAATATCTCTTCCCTCTCGCGCTGTCGTCGATTCTTGTCTTGGGAACCGCGAGGCTGGTCCTCGACAGCTTGAAGAGCAACGACAGCTATGTCTTCAAGCAATACGGCAGGCGCGAGAAGGACAGGCCGGAAGTTGTTGTCGTTTCTGCTGAGGATCGCATTGATGAAAGTTGCGATGTTTTTGAAGGCAAATGGGTTTGGGATAATGTGTCGTATCCTCTTTATACGGAAGAGAGTTGCCCTTATTTGGTCAAACAGGTTACTTGCCAAAGAAATGGGAGACTTGATTCTTTCTATAAGAATTGGAGGTGGCAGCCTAATGGGTGTGATCTTCCAAGGTAACTCAATGAGTTTATTAATTTAGTCTTGGAATTATTATGTTAACAAATAATTAGTGCTTTAATAAGCTAGAAGGCACCATTAATCACTACTATAATCTCCCAAGATGTGGCGCAGACTTTCGCGTCACTTTGTGCCAATTTCGTCGCTAAATGTGTTTTTGAGCAGAGCTAGGAAGCATCGTAAGCCTGCACTCTAACTTTTATATGGAGTTGGGGCTTGTAGAGCCCTTTCGCATTGTTGTATGTTTGCGTGTAATTATTTTGTGTAAATGTGTCGACAATAGAAATAATAATAATTCAACTTGTTAGCGTGATTTTTTATTTTTATATGTGTTTGATTAAAACATATGAGGTTTGAATTCTGAATTGGATCTATTTATGGTTAGAGCGTATATATCATTTTATAATTATTTAGAGTTCTAGAATTTAGATAAATATACATACAAGAAAAATATTCACTGTTACACAAATCCCAATAAACGCCGGTCAAATCACATCTATCAGCGTGTTTGATTGATGTGGTAGGCATTTCAAGTCATGTCGGTTGCCCAGTAATCGGCGTCTAATGTGTAAAAACTTTATATTTATGATATGTTCATTTCACCGATTTAAGTTTTTAATTCTAGGTTTTTACAGTAAAAAGCTCTTAGAAAATGTCACATCTAACTTTTTCTGCTACTGTGAAAAGCTCTTAAAAAATGTCACATCTCAGCTCGAATTAAAAACTCGAATCCGCGAAATAAACGAGACCCTAGTGGTTCAATTGGCTAAGAAAAGTGTATCCTGCGAGTTAGTCCGTTGTTTTTTCCCCTAAGATATTATAAAGAGTATATCAGTGGTGTCTAATGTTAGAATATAAGTGGATTAGTGGAGTGAATCTGGCATGCCTGAAAATACCACTTACGTTGAGTAGCAGTGCTCTTTCTTTTTGGGCTGAATTTTAGCACTGTCAACACTAGTGGTGCTGTAATTAGCACTTTCTTTCACATAAATGAAATGTAAAAACAAGTTTGAAGCAAGCTCTCCATGCATATGGATGAATTAGGTAAAAATAATAGCCAGATTTACTGGCCATAAAGAATAATTAGGCCCCAACAAAGTGAGTTTTATAAACTTTAAAGACCAATTATATGTGTTGATGTCTAGGTTTGATCCATTGAAGTTACTACAACTTTTAAGGGGAAAAAGACTCATGTTTGTTGGAGATTCTGTGCAAAGAAGCCAGTTTGAATCCTTGGTCTGTTTGGTGCAGTCCATCATACCTGAAGGAAAGAAATCCCTTGAAAGAATACCCCCCAGGAAGATCTTCAAAATCAAGGTACCTCATTTACCCATAATTCATATTGCAAAATCTAATTAATCTGTTAAGTTTTGAAGGTTATAATTAGGGGGGAGAAAAGGAAAATTAAATGACATTTCTCTCAAGATTGGAAAATAATGGACTCGAAAAGAATTAGTCATGTCCTTTTTCATTTCAAGTACTTGGCCAATTTTACAACAATTTTTTGGTTTATTTTATTTTATTTTTTTTAATTTGCCGTTTTCCCCATCCCAGGAATTTGATGCTTCAATTGAGTACTACTGGGCACCATTTATAGTGGAGTCTATTTCAGATCATGCAACAAACCACACTGTATTAAAAAGGCTAGTCAAGCTTGACTCCATTGATAAGCATGGAAAACATTGGGAAGGGGTAGATTTTTTGATATTTGAGAGCTATGTTTGGTGGAGATACAAGCCTACTCTTAATGCAACGTGAGTTTTTGTGATCATTTTATTAAAAGCATTTCTAAAACTCTCTTAAATTCATAAATTAATTGCCATGTTGAAGATAAGAATTCCTTTAGGTATAAACATGAATCTTGCACACACACAAAAAAAAAAAAAAAAGAAATGCTAAGACGTAGCATTAGTTAAATTCACAAGAGTTTTCATTCTCTCAAAAAAAAAATCACATTTGAAGTTTAATCACATTTGAACAAGTTTAGTTGCATTCCTTGTTTTTTTTTTTTTTTTTTTTTTTCCTTTTCTGAGTTAGTGATCTTTTTCTTATGGGTGATAAAAAGTTTATAACTTTGTGTTTTCATTAATGTTTTCCTCTTTTACTTGATTTGCTAGATATGGGCATCCAGATGATGTACAAGAATATAATGTGACCACAGCGTACAGATTGGCATTAGAAACTTGGGCAAATTGGATAGAATCCAGCATCGATCCAAAAACTCAACAGCTCTTTTTCATGAGCATGTCTCCTACACATTTGTGGTAAGTTTTAACTCCCAAAAAAAAAAAAGAGCATTCATTTACCCGTAAAACTGACCAAATTAACTAGAATGCTGCAAAACAAAGCAATAGTTGTTGTTTGATTTAAGTATTTTAGCCTAAACTGAATAACAGTCTTAACAACCTGTCTAATCCCAGGCGTGAAATTGAAAAGACCAGTCAAATCTTTTTTTCTTTGTATCTTATTATTCAGTGAACCCTAAGCTGGTTTGAGAAGCAGTAGATATTTGTGCATCCTTTGCTCAATTAAGAGACCTTTCGGTTTATATGTTCAAGTCAGTGATTCTGATTTAATGACGGGAATTTTTTTATTCAAATTTTTAATGAGAAAAAAACACTTATCTTTCTCGGGCTTTTAAATTAAATTTTTAAATTTTTTTCTGTAGGAGCTGGGAATGGAGGCCGGGGAGCAATGAAAACTGCTTTAACGAGTCACACCCAATCCAAGATTCATCATACTGGGGCACTGGTTCAAGTCTTGAAATCATGGACATAATCCATGATGTTTTAACACAACTAAAAGTCAATGTCACATTTTTGAATATCACACAATTGTCAGAGTTCCGAAAAGATGCCCACGCATCAGTGTATGGGGAACGCAGAGGAAAACTCTTGACAAAGGAACAGAGATCCGATCCAAAAAACTTTGCTGATTGCATTCACTGGTGCTTACCAGGAGTTCCTGATACATGGAATGAGATTTTGTATGCATATTTGTTAAAGAATCATCAAAATCTTTTATAATTTGAAAATGCCTCTTCTGAAAAGGAGAATTCTTTAGTTGGGCACGAAAAGAAAAATACCCTACTGATACTTCAAAGTTTTGAACCGTCAGATCTTGATAAGATCTTATTGCATTTGCACACTTTTATTTATTTATTATGATATGATTATTATATTGATCCAATGTTCGCATAGACTAACCATAGAGGGGAACAAAAGAAGGGACATATCTGCACCTGCACTGCCACAGGAATATACTAATTTATTTAATTTTGTACCACAAAGATTTCAAGAGTAGTTCCAACTTTTTCCGAGCTTGAATTTATGCTACAGCTGCATAACTGCCTTATTTCATGTACACATAGTTCAAAGACTCTACCTCAACCATATTATAGCCAAAGAAAGAAAAAAAAATGGCACCTCAATCATAAAATACTAAGTTCAATACGACGACTGTCGTTACGCAGAAAAAAAGATGAAAACCTGTACTCTTTGCAGTAATCTACAGAAACCAGACCCTTTTACTTACAGTAGCTCCCATTCCGAGTCACTTGCAGTTTGCAAATTCCATGAGCCAAAGGGCACGTCTTGGCTAGACTCTATGCTGGCGTCTCCATACCATATTGCTAGCTGTTCGTACTCCTTTGCCAACCTCCTCTTTGAAGCAAAAATGTCTCGGATCTTTTTCTGTTAGGTTAGGATAAAGAAAAGAAGTTAGTTAAGAACTCGCCTTGCTAATGGTCCATGTAAGATTTTGAGAGTTCTTTTCCCTAC
>NW_010366287.1:385284-408104 GCF_000414095.1 Morus notabilis | reverse complement strand
TCCCTACACACATGCACTCTTCTAGTCTTCTTCCAAGTAACAGCAAAGTAAAAAGTCCTTATAAAGAAGAAGAATTTGTTTCTATTTCTTTAATAAAGCGTACTTATTAGCCAGATGTATCAAAGAATCACCCAGCTCAAGCAACAAAATAATACGTCTCTATAGAATGTATGTGTTTGTCGCACTACTCAAAAACAAAGGCATTATCCTTAACTAAAGTATGCCATAATATGACCTTGAGGTTCACGGCCCTAACAAGTCAGAGTGACCTTTTGGTATTATTCGAAAGTACATTCTACGCTTCTAACATCACGAGAAATAGATAAAGGCCGTCTATAAGCCCCTCACATCCTTCAATAAATCATAAAATTTACATCAAATAGGTATGTAACAAAAAGAGAGGAGTGCAATGGAGTACCTTGTACGACCCAAGCTTTCGAGCTCTGCGGGATGCATCATAGAGAAAACTATCATCTATAAAGACACAGCTCTCTCCAAGCTTCGCCTCATCACTCAAGTCAATAGTTTCCAGGCCAGAGTCGGCAACAATAGCACTGGAGTCATCTGAACATCATTTAGAAGAGAAGCAAGATGAGCAATAACAGATGGATAAAAATATGCACCATACTCTTGTCAAATTATCAATGGCTTTGTTAGACAAGTTGTTTACATACCATTTTATGCATGTTTCACATAACAACTGTCTCTTCAAACAGATAACAGGTTTCTCATCTCTTTAAAGCATCATCATTACAGAGGCGAGTTTACTTTCAGTCGACATGTGATTTATTGTTAATATATACGTTACCAGATAGAACAAAATACATGTTTCTCTAGAAATAAACTTCATTTTTAGGTCCATTAAGATTAATATCTTAAGATACATGGACAACTAATCATTCGACATCGTCCATTTAATTCCCCTATAGATGTAAAACCTAAACCTCACCTCCAAGTAAAATAGCAGTTACTTGGAAAAGTAAGAACCGAGAGGAAAATCTAATAGAAGTATGGAAGAAGCCTAAGAGAGAACCGACGACAATTCAAGCCTTCACTAGAAAACATGAGAATGATAAAAACATAGAGGATAAGTAAGTATTACAAGGCTGGTCATTGAAATAAAGATCTATAGTTGGTATTGTAAATAAGAATTTAAGAACAAACCATTTGATTCCAGTGACAGGTGACTACAGGAGAAAGCAAGTTGCTTCTCTATTGCTCTGTCTTTAGTAGACATAGTTGAAGCTGGTGTAGATGAAAGGAGCTGTCTACGACTATCAGAGACAAACTCTTCTGCAGATGAGATATCAGATGAATATCCAGGAGTATAGGTGGAATCCCTCGAGATGGAACTACTAAAGGAAATAGTTCCTGTTCCTGTTATGGTTTCTTCACCAGATACAACAGAGACAGCAGTTTCAGACAGGTCACTCGAAGCACCAAAATCACACCCTCCATCATCACCCAGAATATCAACTGGTGATGATGCTTCCAATGATTCTGCAACACCTTGAGAATTTAGCTCCAACCGTTCATCTGAATTTTCATTTGTCAAAACATTGATTTTACCGGGTGCCAATATAGAGTCAGACTTTTCATGGCTATCCATGGACATTGCATTTTTTAATTCACCCGCATTCTCATGTCCAGTGGATATATGACCTAGCTGCTTCTCAACATGACCAATTGCACTGATCGGCACTGGTGATTGCTTTACCACAGCATCTGATGAAGTTTCTGCCATACTTATCACTGATTTATTATCTCCACAGCTACCTATGGCGGCATCTCCTTCTGGTGCCATTGCTTTAGTTTCACAGTTTACAGGATCCACTGAAAGAGGGAAAAAATCTTGGACAACACCAGAACAAAGTTTCTTTAAAGCTCCACCCATGGCGTGTACGTGGTCTTCAACATATTTAAATGTATCATCCAATGGTCCAACTGCATGCTCCTCTCCAGAATCAACATCATTGCTCAACTTTGAGTTTTCATTTGAGGAAACATTACTTTTCCTGGCTGCTAATATAGAGTCTGGATCTTCATGAATATCTTTGGACGTTGCATTTCTAAGTTCATCTTCATTATGGTGTTTAATAGATATGTGACCTAGATCCTTATCTGCATGATCAACTGCATCAATTTCTGCTGGTGATTCTTTTGATTCAGCATCCGAAGAAATTTGTACGATATTCATCACAGAGTTATCACATTCATCGTTACTATCTGGAGCTGCTGCTTTAGCTTCATATTTTACAGGATCCAGGGAAAGAGGAAACAAATCTTGGACAACACCAGAACAAAATTTCTTGAAAGTTCCACCGACGGTATGCACATGGTTTTCAACGTATTTAAATGTATCCTGCACAAGAGAGAAATTCAATCATACGAAACGATATAAAAACTGCAAGCCCACAAGTTCAAGCAAGGATCCCTCCTTAACCTTTAGAGAGATACAGCTTTTTATTTCCATTTTGGACGTAGACGGGAAAAAATAGTACATTAAATATGGAGAAAATTAAAAAAGATATGAATGTCAACAAAAATTTACCACGGCAACTTTTAAAAGGAATAAAAAAAACAAAACAGAGAGAAATAGATATACTTTAAGAAATATGAACAAAGCCATTCATACCTGAATCATGATATCACTGACGACCTCTGGAACTATTCCTTCAATCTTATGGTAAATGTTTCCAGTCCAGTTCATACCATCACTTTTTGAATCCTTCATGGATAAAAAGCTTCACCTACATTCAAATCAAATCAAGTAATGTGAAAAACTTCGATAGCTCGGGTAAACTTAATATCACTGCTTCAGAAAACTACATGTCAGAAGATTACAGGATTAGTTTGCATAGCAGAAAATATCAACGCAAAAGCTATAAAAGAATACGATGAGAAAGAGAGAGAGGCATGATTTTTCCTATCAGCAAGGTTTACCAAAATAAAGCAATTCTTTCATTCTAGTAAATCCCATAGACAAAACTCGAATTTCATTGAACTAACAGCAATAAGAAATTGAAGATTAATGGAAGATGAGGCAACAAGTTTCCTCATAAACAATAATGATAACGAAAGTCGAAACAGTAAACCAGAGACGGTCCAAGAGTCTCAAAAGCCAACATCTTAAGTGGGTAAGGAAAGAATTCCCAAGAGCATTATAACAAATATAATCAGTAACAAAAAACTGCAGAAGTTAGATTCTAGAATAGCTGAAAGCCCACCTGATGAGTAGAACCAAGAAGAAAATTATATCAAATAAACAAATTGATCATAATCATATTGATCATAATTTTAAAAAAAAGGAATGATCCTTTACGGTTTCCAATTCCAAATAAATATATACATAGTAATCGCCAAAGCAATTTCTTTGTAGCCTCAAAAGGAAACAAATAAATGCAAGTGATAATTAAAGCTCCAATTTTGGCATAATCATAAATCCATTACAACTTTTTCCATACAAAATTCACATAAAAACTCGTAGAAAAATTGAAAATGCCATTTTCTTTCCAGAAACAATTCTTTGAAATTTCATCAAAATTTAAGGCAATTAATATAACACGATCATACTGAAAAAAAAAAAAAAAAAAAAAGAAAGAAAAAAAAAAACTCCGTCTTTATCCAACAAACTCACACATATAAGCATTAAATACAGAAGGTATATTTATATATACATATACATGCATAAATATAAGCCAGTTTCTTCGGCTGGTGATAAAGCAAAGAAATTCGTGAAGAATTTTCAAATAAATGAAAATATTATGAAGTGAAGAAGAAACAGGAAAAAGGATCATATTGAGGATTACCGGAAACCTGGAGGCGCCGGTGAGGGTGAAAGAGGAGAAGTCGACGGTGAAGCAAAGTTCATGAGCAAGGCGAACCGGTGGCTGGTTGTGGTTGATGACTTTTGGTACTAATAACTCACTCTGGCTGCTTGCAGGGGTTTTGGGAACTTCCTTTTTTTTTTTTGGAGAAAATATTAGGGTTTAATGATGATTATCTTTTCAAATTAGTAATTAGATAATTCTGTTGGGTATTAAAAAAATCCAGATTAATAATTTTAGTAAAGAAATTAGACGAGATAAAGGTTTTTCTTTTTTTTTTTCACTTTGAATTTCAAATTTATATAATAAAATTATCTAAAGTTCAAACTGTGTATATATATGGACGTTTTATAGGGACGTTTTGTATATGGAATCTTTTTTTTTTTAAAGATATTATAGTTATTTTATGCTTCAGTTTTAGAGAATGTTATACATTTTAGTTTTTTTTTTTTTTTTTTTTTTTTTTTTTGAAAGCAAACATAGTTTTTAGCTTGTATCTGAATTTCTCTAGAAAAAATTTCCTAAAAAATAAAAAAAAAAAAAAAAAAAATTTTTTTTTTAAAAAAAAAAAAAAAAAAAAAAAAAAAAACTATGTTTATAAAATGAATACTAAAATCTTTTTGGAGATATTTATGGTCTTTGTGTTTCTCATTAATTCTGAGATAATAATTCGTGTGTTTGGCCCTTTGTTTTGTTTTGTTTTTTTTTTTTTCTCATGTTCGTTTTTGTTTATGTTCCATTTTAGTGCCTTTTCGAGCCCATATTCCTTCGAAGTGGTGGTTGTGTTTTCTTATATTGTTGGTCTGCTTTCTCAATGAAACAAAAAGAATTTTTCACAAATTTGAATAATTTCTTGATTTCATACCAAACAGATTTTAGAATTATTATTATTATTATTATTTTTTTTTTTTGCTGAAAGAATTTAAATTTAAATAAAGTAAAAGAGAGGTTCTAGATCGTATATTTACTATTTAAAAAAAAAAAAAAAAAAAAAAAAAAAAAAAAAAAAAACTGCTTTGTGCTGAATGAAAATTTTGAGGAAAAAGAGAGGATTGTTACCTGGTCATAAATTTAAATTTCAACTACACTATAGTTTGGTAGAAAATACATTTCATAGAATATTGCAAGTAAAACAAAATTTATTAACACGTAAATATCAAGTGGAAAAAGAATCCATCTTTGCATAATGCACAGAACTGTTTTAAGTTTTTTACTCGTTACCTTTTGCATCTGTGATGAGAATCTCATCTTAAAGATATTATTGGGGAACTATTGACAAATTTGCCAGTTTGTTCATCATTGAAGAAAACGGACAAAACTGCCAATTTGCATACTTGAATTAATTTAACATAATACCCACATTGGTAAGCGAGGAACTTTTATTCAATTTCATTAAATTGTTTAAATTTACACATAAATTTTAGTACCAAATCAAAGGGCTTTGCCAGCTCCACTTCTATAGATTACATTCCAAAGAAGCTTGCTTTTAAAATAAAATAAAAATAAATAAATAAAAAAAACCCTCACCCTCACACACACCCCCCCAAAAAATAAAATAAAATAGAATAATAATATAATAATGCACGTTGACTTAAGTCTTGTAGAAAACTATTTCAGAGAGAGCAACAAAGAAGCTTGCTTTTAAACAAAAAAAAAAATTAAAAAAATAAATAAACTCACCCTCACACACCAAAAAATAAAATAAAATAAAATAATAATAATGCATGTTGACATAAGTCTTGTAGAAAGCCATTTCAAACCCCACAAACGAACACACGTTAGTAGCGACTAATATATGGCACATACCATTCCTCAAAAAAATAATTGATTCATAAAGCTACCAAATGGATGAATTGGCATGAAAAGGCAATGGCTAAATTGTATCTTAAAATCAACAATCAACAATATGTTCTATAGTGTAATAAACAACGCAACAGAAGACTCTAAGGACCAGTTCTATAAAAATTACTCTTAAAAAATAAAAGGACAAATCATTTATTTATTTATTTATTTATTTTGCTAGATAAGCCCCCTTGGCACCCCCAAGTTTTGAACTAGGGACCTCCTATCCAAAACTCCCCCTCCCACCATCTGGCTAGCTTCCAATTAGTTATTTTGTTTCTTTTCAACAATAAATTATTTGTTAATTTATTGTTGAGAACAAGCAAAATAACTAATTGGAAAGTTCTTTTCCTATCAGATGCTTCAACACAAGCTTTCCCTTAAAACAGCTTATTAATTTCCAAAATCCTTGAAATGATTCAAACTATTATGCAAATCAGGAAATAAACACGGGTGATGGGACCGTAGCAGTTCTATGATTTCATGTGCAGGCACAAACACATAACTTACGCAAATTAACTTTTTGGATTTTCATACAAACAGTGATGGGTTTTCGAAGCAAAAGAAAAAACCAGAAACCACATGTGTACAAATACAACACTTTGAAGGAAGCAAGAAGTTTTGGAACACAAGGAATCTAATTATCCATTACTTTCAAGGGATGGAGGCATCTAATTACTCGATCATTTCATATGTTTATTGACTGTGAGAGAAAGAAAAGAAAAGGAAAGTTCAAAGAAAATAAAAAAAACAAAAACCCACGTTTAATCAAACCCGAGCATGATGGGGTTGAAAGAAAGTCCAAGCGTCCAACACACTTAAGCATCTAGGAGCATCATGCATCATCGTTTCAGGAAAGTAGATAATAGTAACGCAACCACTTAACACGGCCAAGAGTAAAGATTACAGAAAGGATGGTGTGCCAAAAGTTTGTATGCAGTCGTTGAGCATCACGAAGCAAAATCATAAAAGGATATACAGAAAGCAAAACAGAGAGGATGATGCTTTGGCTGCGAGCAGAATATATGAGAGGCAGAATGAAGCGAAGCACAACAATTAGTGGCAATCAACTTAAATCTATCACCACACGAAGAGAATATATAATTGAGACCATTTCATGGATTCAGCACAAGGCATCTCAAAATGAAACCGAATCCATAACTCAACAACAAAATCGCCTTAAAAAAAGTTCGGCACGGTTCCCTTCGTTAGGGGACAACAGAGCTATTTATCATTTCCCAGAGTAAATTTTTCCAATCACAGAAGAACCTACTTAAACCACCCCATGCTTTAATTAGCTAGCTGCTTGCTCAAGATTCTCCATTAAAATAAAAACACCAGCATAGTAAATCCAGAATAGAAAGAGTAAGCTTGGAACTCCCGCGCATGGCATGATGGAGTATCCAAAACGAATCCAACAAAATTGGCAATAAAAAATATACTCAGAGTGGTTCGACATGTTATAGGACAGCTAAACAAAAGAGATACGCCAGCAAAATGTACAATTTTTAAATTTCAGCAAACACAACTCGAAAAGCTTCATAACGTAAAACATCAAATCATCATAAGATAAAACTTGTTTCACATGAATACAAAAATGCTAAAACAAGGAGAAAATATGTCAAGACTTATATCGCTAAACTATGTTACTGATAAAAGGCCGGATGGCACAAAGGTTCCAGGTAGAAATACATAAATATATATATATATATATATATATATATAATTTAGTCATTTTTTCTACCAATACTCAAAATGAACAACAACTCAAAACGGCAGACCAAGTGAAGAAGTGGCAAGCTAATACAATCATCATCTAAGCAGAACATATTGTCTGCGATCACCAGAACCACAAAAAGCATCTGCGCCCAACAAGCTGTCACAAACCTGAATCAAACATCCATCAACTCAACTCATCATTCTATAGAATCTTAAAGCAGACTAACATGTAATTCAAAACAGATCACATGAAAATTTCACGATAAAGCTCATATATTCTAGTAAACAAAAACAGAATATAAAAAATGCATATTATGAATTCAAAACATTCGGATTATAATTATCTTAATCTATTACCAATGCTTCCCAGCCTAATTTAATATCTGGCATATTGATTTAAATTAGATGAATTGAGGGAATTCACGGATTCTATGAACACACACACACACACACACATATATATATATATATATATATACACACACATATATATTAATATATATATATATATGTATAGAATCACCTGGCACAGGCAGGAAAAAAAAAATAAAGAACGAATGTGCAAACAATAACCATTGAAATTTTGAAAATATGATAACCATATATATGTTCAAGAAAAAAGATCCAGTAGGAGATGAATGTCTGTACTAAAGATGAATAGTCTAAAATAATACTTAATAAATATATATATATATGTATGTATGTATGTATACACATATAAAGTTATTATCAAGCTGTTTGTTCGGCTCATCTGATGTTGGAACGGCACGTCAAACAGCATTGTATTGTTGGTCTTCTTGTTGACTGAGTGACTGATTTGTTTCTGCTGATAATTCTGATCAGTTCAGAGGATTAATGGAAAGCTCTAAAGTCTAACCCATGAACTACTCCATATAAATAGTCATTTGTGTGTTTTATCTTTAAACATACCAAAATTGTCATTGTTATGACGGGCTGCCATCGTTTGCTCGCCGTTACTATATTGCTATTCACTTTTTTTTTTGCTAACCATAATGCTAGTTACAATTAGACCTAGTGCAAGATGCTACTGCTATCAATACGCAACTACATTTACGAAATGAAAATGATATATCTTTTTGATAGAAAAATAAAAATGGATTTGTTAGAAAATGTCGTTTATTTTCTTGCATGAAAACAACCATATGTAGCAGATGTGGCTTCTTTTTCTTAGCCACCATTGTCCCATATAGTCATACAAGATGAGAAACTAAAAGCTTCTAACAAATAACTAAGAAAAACAGCTCTTGTGACAAAAATCTTGATCTATCTGAAGATAGCAATCAAATGAAGAGATCATTTCAAAGAGCTCAGAGAGCTAAAACCCACTAATTCCACATCAACTAGTCAAAGCAAAGGAGCATGATTTTACGTCAAAAGACTCGAAACATGTCAGATTTTATAAATTTGGACAAGTGTGATATGAAACATCAGTATGCAATGTAAAAGCTGTCAATAATATGATAAAAGTAAAGAACCCGAGGATAATCTAAAAAATTGTACTTTCTTTCTGTTGTTGTGGTGAGAGTTGTTGTTATGAAAATACACCGTAAAACCAAATCAGTTGTATATAAACTTTAACTCGCAATATACAAAGATAAATTATAAACAGAAGAAGATGTGCCAGCCACATAGATCAAACAAGGAATTCTTGTATAGGAAAAGGCATCAGTTTGGTCCATGTATAACAGTAAAAAATAAAAATAAATGCAGATTCTTTGACAGTATTTACAGGAGTTACAATGCAACTTATACCACACTCATTAAACCAAAACCAATAAGATGCAAACTATGTTAGGCCAAAATACACCTATTTTCAAATTCGCAGATCACACAATGAAAGGATATCTCAGAGAACATTCGATCACCGAATATGCCAAAAAAAAACACTAAACATCGCCAGAAGATAAAAGATAAACATAAACAGAACCGCACAATTGCAAATTCAAAATGTAATAGCTTAACATAAACAACAAATTAGCAAAATAAAAGAATATTATGAATGCAAGCACAAGCACTATAAAGAGGAGAACCTACAAAGTACGAACTCAAACAAAAGCATGAAAATTTGTGACTTCTTCAGAGAGAAACGAGAAGATAAATAAAGCAGCCACACTACAGTCAAATTAAAACATGGAAAGACCCCCCAAAAAGAAAAAAGCAAGAACAAAGAGCACCTAAAATTGAAGAATCATGAAATAATATTACCTCAGTAGTAAGGAGGCGGGTACATTCCTCCAGGTGGAACTCTTAGGACCGATGATGCTCCGGGTTGCTGGTGGTGCGGACCGGGATACGCAGACGACGATGACAAGCCATGATGGCCACTCTCCGGATACAATGCAGACCCAGCACCACCCGCACCACCCGCACCTGCACCACTTAATCCTCTACCAGGACCTCCACGGCCATAACCCGCCGAATTCGGACCTCCATACCCACCATAAGGCCCACCAAGCCCCGCACCGTACCCACCAGCAACGCCTATCGACGATGGCCTTTGACCAGCCACTGAACCCAACCCCAGCGGTCCTCCAACAGAAGAATTCAAACCATGATGATGACCCATAGCCGGCTGCGGTCCACCCGAAAACCCAGTGTAAGGCCCAATACCGCCAGGCCCGCTGAACTGGCCCGACAAAGAAGCCGACGGAGCATTACCCGGACCACCCGCCGCCGGCACCTGAACTGCGTCCTGCGAAACCCCCTGCTTCCCCTTCCTCCCGTCGACGGCCAATTTGCAATTCAATTGCCGCCCTTCGATCGTCTTCACGGGATGAACCAGCGCCGCCTGCGCCCCCTCGGGGGACTTGTAGACGAAAAACGCGTAGCCCCTGCATTTCCCCGTCTGCTTATCGAACCCTAGCGGACCCTCCTCGATCGCTCCATACACCGAGAAGTGGGCCAAGAGCTTGTCCGAAGCCATGTCGTACGGCACATTGGCAACGTATATCTTCCGAAGCGAGACATCGGCCGCCGAGGCCGCAGGGGCAGCGGGGTTCGGGGCGGAGTTCGAGGCGGAATTTCCCGCCGCGGCGAGCTGCGTGACCGTCATCCGGCCGTCGATCTTCTTGCTGGGCTCCTTGAGGGCGAGGAGAGCGCCGTCCACGTGGCGGAACGTGACGAAGCCGTAGCCCTTGCTCTTGCCGGTGTTCTTGTCGAGAATCACGACCGCCTCCTCGAGCTCGCCGTAGGCGGAGAAGAGGGCGCGGAGGCCATCGGTGGTGGTGTCCCAGCCAAGACCTCTGATGAAGAGCTTCCGCTGGGAGATGTCCCGATCGGCGATCGATCGGACGGCGTCGAGGACGTCCACGTGGCGGGCGACGGCGTCCTGGAGGATGTCGAGAAGCTGATCGGGGGTGAAGTGCTCGATCAGCTTCCGAGCGTCTTGAGGGGAGAGGGACGCCGGATGGTAGTGGTGGTTGCCGCCGTTGGTGGCGGCGGAGGCGGATACGATGCCGTTCTCCTCCATCTTGCGCTTCTTCGATGGGTCCATGTTGTGGAAGAAAAAAGGTCTAGAAGATTCCGATGATAAAACCTAACCCTAGAGTATGGTGAGAGAGGAAATGAAGAAGAGCGAAGAACTGACCTGACAGGGAAGTTGGGACTTGGAGTGAATCACAGATCTTGCCAAATATAGGAAATAACTAACTCCTTACTGTGTACATTTCACTTTTCCTATAATAAAAAGTTCTAAAAAAAAATTAAATTTAAATTAACAAGTTAAACTGGCCTAAGTCACTTTCTAAATGACAATTTGGTTTTAAAACTAAATCCGTTCTAAACTTTTATTATTTGCATAATGTGGCCAAACGTTTAATTTTTACATTTTTGAACTCAAATAATACCATAATTGGCAATGACGTTCATTCAAACGTTTAATTGTGTTGAGTGACCTTTTTCAATCTCCTCTTTTTATAAATGGTTGAAATTTTTTTATTTTACGAAAATAATCATTTTGTTTACATAAATCAATTAGTGATTGATCAATAGACACCAATCAATTAGTGATTAATCCACGGTCAATCATGATTGATCAATTTATTATTAATTTATCAAAAGTTTATCATTAATAAACATGTAATTTATTAATTAAAATTGATTAATTACTAATTAATTTTAATTAATTATTAACTAATGTTGATTAATAATAAATGATAATCGAGTTAATTAATGATAAACTTGAGTCAATCAGTGATTGATTGCTGCGTCAATTAATGATTAACCACTAAATTAATGAAAACGATTATTTTTGCTTTATAAAACTTCGGCCATTTATGAAAAACATCCTTCAAAAAAGACCATTTGTATTGGAATCCCCTTAAAAAATATATGTAGAACATGTATTTTTTAATACAAATTTAATGGCTGAAAATATAAAAACAAGAAGTAATTCATTTCTTCTAGTCGTACTAGATGAACTTAAGACAAATAAACTTTTCATTACTATATAAAAGAGTATGAATGCCAAACGCTTTAGCGTTTTGGTCATCCAAAACGCACAGCTTTAGCATTTATTTTTTCCTCCTTTTGGTGGGGGCTTTTTTTTGTCTTTTTATGTTTCTTTTTTTTTCTTTTTGCTAATGATCGTTTTTGTATAAGGCCCATACAAGGGTTCAGGCCCAATAATTATGTCCCGTGACACTGTTAGGCTTGCTTCGTGGACTTAAACTATGCTCGAGAAACTTGTGTAGGCCGTGGTTTGGTGGGCCGGTTTTAAGTTTCGCTTGTGGGTTTTAAAATAAATGAGCTAAGGAATGAATGGGTGATGGAGAATCCAACCCCTAAAAGCCTTGGTTTACCTTTTAAGAGTCTTAGAAGCCCTTTCCTCAGCCTTTTGGAGACTCAAACGTTTGGAATTTAAGTTGTTGAACATTTCCCTCCGACACTAGATGAGCAGTTTTTTTGCTCTGGAGCAGCTTCCTTCGGAGCTGGCAAGGATTTGTCTCCGTAGCAGTCGTTGCTCCAAAGGCGTCGCTATGGACGCCACTGCAGAGACGTCATTACTGATGCCACCATTGAGATACTTCCCATGCTCTAAGAGGCTCCTCTGTGACTGAAGATACCTTTATGCTACTCCTCTGTGTCTGAAGGTCCTTCTCCTGCTCCATGGAGATTGAATGTGTTAGGTGCTTCAGTGACAGTTGTTTAACCAAAAATGGAAGGAGGCGCTCTGGAGTTGGTCTGACACACGTTCAGACCTTCGAGAATATATGCGTCCACAAAGCACCAGACTTAGTCAAACACTCTATGTGCTCCAGACCCAGAAAAGGTCCAATGTCAGAGAGAATTCTGAATTTGGTCTCCAAATACACTCATTTTCGACCAATTTATTTGTCAAAGAGAAAAGCCACATGATGCAGTTGCTCATGAGGGAAATAGTTTGTATGAGCATCTCTCAGGGCGTGATTGTGTGGCTCTGGAGTAACTGCCAAAATCTTTCAAACTTCTCCTATAAATACCACCTTCTATCAACACTTCAAAAAAAAAAAAAAAACATCACTCAAGCAATTCTTGACCATCTGATAAGGTCTCTTCCTTTAAAACTCTGAGTGATCTTCCTTTGAGAGAAACCCTTTTGTATTTAAGGTTATGTGTTCTTCGAGCTTGTGCTCTTTGGGCTCGAAGATCTTCGAAATACGTAGTGAGACTCTGCCCAGATCTTGAGTGTTCATCCTTAAAAAGTCTCAAAACACTTTGTTTGATCCATCCAAACCCTTCTACAGGCTACATTTGAAGCTTCTGAGGTTTCTCAAGAAGTCTAATAATCCGCCTCCGTGACTGGACTCCGCCGCTCCGGAGCACACTTCTGGAAAGCCGTAAAACTTTGTCTGCTGACATTTACTCTCAGATCAACTTATGTTCCTCTGAAGTGGACTTTGCCTCCTTTGTTAAAAGTCCGTAAAACTTGCTCACATAACGACCTGCGCTCCTCAAGAGTAAGATGTCACCAACTCTCCCAAATAGCCTTATCCACAACTTACAAGTCATACAACCTGCACTTGTCCTTGGAGCACTTCTCCAAAGAAGCCTTATTCACACTCTTCGAGTCAAATCTTCATCAACTGTTCGGTTACTCCTCCCACCATACTTCATCCATGCGATCTCCATGACTGTATTCGAAGTCCTCCCATGCGTAAGTTGGCGTCTTGGCAAGGTGGCGATAAAGTGGGCCCTAAAATCCATTTTCTTCGGCTTGCTTTGGGCCTAGCCAATCCGCTCTTCTCTGTTGGAGGCCTTACCTTACGATTTCCTCTGTGAACGCCGCGTGTCCAATCTACATCAGCATCAACACCACCAAATTCGGTACTTGAACGTGTATACTTTGTACACGTCGTACTCACCGAATCTACCAAGCCCCAACACTTTTCTTTCCTAAAATTTTATATTCTTTGTACTTACCCTTCTTTTTAACTTTTTTCTTTCATTTACCCCAATTAGTATTTTTCCAAAGGTTATCTTACTTAGATGTTTCTTTTTGGTAGTGCTCTAATATATCGTGTACCAAATGTTATTCACAAATTTCTTTCAACGCACAACTTTGTTTTTTTTTTTTTTTTTTTTGCTTTTGGTGTTTTTTTTTAGCTTTCTATGTTCTTTTTTTTTTCTTTTTCTTTTCTTCCCCAAAATTTATATTCTTCGTACTTACCCTTTTTTAACTTTTTTCTTTCATTTACCCCAATTAATTTTTTTTTTCAAAAGTTATCCTATTTAGATATTTCCTCCCGGTAGTGCTCTAATATACTGTGTATTAAAAGTTATTCTTACAAATTTCTTTGTAATTGTCTATTTGTCCTACTAAAACAAAATTTCAAAAATATGCCCTTACCCTTTTTTTTTTTTTTTGCAACCTTCTGGACCACTACTACCTATACATATAAAAGAACAATCATAGCTCTACTATTCCTTTTTTAGTCATCTAAAACGAGTCGTTTTGGCTCTTTTTTTTTTCCCCTTTGAAAATGGTTTCAGTTCTTTGCTTCTTTCGCCTTTTATATTTCTCATTTTTGTTTCATATTTTTCCCTTTTCAAACACTTGAAAAGAAAAAAACGACTTGTTAGTAGATAACTTAGATTATGGACCATCATATGTTATCCTTTTTCACTTTTTATCATAATCTTAAGGCTAAATCATATCTTATCCAAGTAATAAATGCTAAATCTAAAAATAATAGGTGAAAACTATACTATTTATTTTATGTAGTCATTTATGCATAATTTTGATATTTTTTTCTCCTCTCTTTTTAGTGCAACGGGATTAACCTTATCCCAAAGAGTCCACTCAACCGACGCCTTTGCCTCGCATTTGCAAAGAGCGACTCGGGCTGACTAGAACGTGAGTTTCCAAACCATGTATTCTTTGAATTTTCAATTTCTTTTTCTTTTTTTTTTTCCCTCTTCAGTAACATAACTAAAAGCAAAGTAGCCCGTTAGGTTATCACAGGTCAACAAAACAATTTGGATTACAAAAAAAAAAAAAAAAAAAAAAAAAAAAAAAAAAAAAAAAAAAACTTGGATAAGACCTTGAAACTATAGAGTGATTAAAGAAACACAACGTCAATAGAGTTGGTATTTGGTATTTCAAATATATCCCTTATGTTGAAAAATTGGTCCTTAACAGAATACATAGAAATAGTATTAGATAAATAACCAGACGGCCTAATTTACACGAAATCAATTTAATCTAATACCCACATATGTAAGACGAAAACTTTATTCAATTTCAGCAAAATATATAATTTACATAAGAGTTTTGACACTAAATCAAAGGCCTTTGCCAGCTCAAATTCTATAGATTACATCCCGAGAGAGAGAGAGAGAGAGAGAGAGAGAGAGAGCAGATAAGCTTGAGATAAGCTCGACTATAAACCAGCAATAGGACTTCTGTTCAACCTCTTCCTCTTTCCATCTCAAAAACTCGAAACAAACCCAATATACCAGTATAGTCGTATCAAACACAAAAAGATAATGTATTTCTTCATAGCAAAAAAAATATATTAAAAAAAAAACCACACGCGCAACAGAAAAAAGCCATAAAAGACACTCCAAGAAATCAATTTCAAAAACCCACCAACACAGTAGCTCCTAATCATAGTATAATAGCACATGCCATTTCTCAAATCATTTCAACAACGAACGAGAAAGCCAACTTACAAACGACACAGATTATAACGGAATAGCTGATTTAGAATGAAAAAGGCAATGGCTAGCTAAATTCATTAACATTATGTTCTACGGCGCAATGAACAATGTAACATAAGATTCCAAGAACCAGTTCTACTAAATTATTTTACTGAAGAGAAATAGATGACGTTTCATTAAAAGGAAGCAAAATAAATAATTGGAACGTTCTTTTCCTATTAGCTGCTTCTACAAAAGCTTTCCCACTAATTTAAGACATCATTTTGATTGTTTCAACTATTTAATGCAAAACATGAGTTGGCGGCATTTTCCATAATAATTTTATAGGCGTGTAGGCACAAACACAAAACTTGCGCATTCACTTTTTGGATTTTGAGGAGGCAACAACCATCGACAATCCGTTTTCCCAAGTTTAAGAAAAGAGCAAAGAAATCACAAATGTGCAAATAAAACACTTCGAAGCATGAAATTTTGAAACAACGAGAGAAAACATCCAATTATCCATTCGCTGTAATTTTACCATCAAGAGTAGAGGAGAGAAGTTCCAAGAGGAAAAAAAGAAATACACATGTTTGGTCCAATACAAGCGCTATCTGGTGTAAGAGAGTCTTCACATTTCTGCATCTAGGAGCGTCCTCATTTCGGGAAAATAGATAATAATGACGCGACCACATAACACAGCCATGAGTAAAGATTCCAGAAAACGTGATGTGTAAAAACTGTCATGTAGTCATTCCAGCATCACAAAGCAAAATCATAAAAAAACCGTGTACGCCTCCGCCAACCAAAAACCAGCATTAAAATTCATGTGGAGTAGGTTCTTGGATCTTTATGCAACAAAACTTAAAAGAGATATACAGAGAGAACGAACACAACTCGAAAAGCTGTTACATCAAATCATTGTAAGATAAAAATTGCTTCCACATCAATAAAAACAGCAACAAGAATACACAAATGCTAAAACAAGAAAAAAAATATACATGTCAAAACTTGTATCGCTAAACTATGTTATTGATTAAAAAAAAGAAAGCCAGATGGCTGAGAGGTCCAGGCAGAAATACATCAGCATATATATAATGTACTCTAATCATGTTTTCTACCAACACAGAAAAGCACCACAACTCAAAAGGGCAGACGAAGTGAAGTAGCATGCTAATACAATCATCAAAGTAGAGCATATAGTCTGCAATCACGCAATCACCAGAACCATAAAAAGCATCTGCGCCCAATAAGCTGTCAGAAACCTGAATCAAACATCCATCAGCAACTCAATTCATCATTCCATAGAATGAGAATCTTAAAAAAGACCAAAAACTAAATTGACAAACAGAAATCATTCATATATAAAGTAACTAGAATTCATTGGACCACATTGCTCCCAAGATCAGATGAACACTTCGTGATGAACTTCATAAATCCTAATCAAGAAATAGAGAATCACAAAGCAGGAAAACAAAACAATTAATCAACATGAAACCAATAAACATAGAAAAAAAAATGACATTTATAGCAAAAATATATATGCTAAAAGGAAAAAAAAAAATCTGCAGGAGACGAATATTAGTTGTACTGGAGATCAACCTTCTAAATAATGCTTAATAAAAAAAATTATATATAAAAATACAGAAGGAAAAGCAGCAAACAAGGAACATCTTTTACGCAGCAATAGAAGCAACAATATTTAAGTTATAACAGGAAAATGTGCAACTCGAATATCACCCAGGCATACACACACACAAAAATCAGGCCAAAAGGCTGCAATAACTAATCCCATGCCAGTCTTTCCTACCACTAGTTATTTAACAGGCCTCAAGCCAGACAAAACGAATCTAGTTAATCAAGCCTTTAACTACAGGCGCACACCTAGTACCCATTTATTATTCTAATTAAAGTGTTAAATGTACTAACACATACTTTGTAATGAACCTCAGATCACAACCCAATTTAATGAAACACGATTAAATGCAACCTCAAACAGGATACCATCTCTTCTCAAAAAACTTACCAGAATTAGAAATTTCATTCTGTTTACCAACACTCTTCAGTTATAAACTTGAAAGATGCACAAAGAATCAAAGTGAAACTAGTTTCTCCACTCAAAAACTTAACAGGAAACAAAACACTCAAAAGAAATACACCAATGCAATGCAAAAGCGCAACATACAGATTGACATTTTCATGTAAGAAATAGAAACTTGTACACAGGAAAAATAAAATGCTTTTTAATAAATAAAAGAGTACAAAAGAGTCAACGTCCTGGAGAACATGAGATTGAGAGAACTAGATTCCAAAAAAATACACAAGATTTCATACTCTTGTGGCGGTTATGATTTTTTTTTAATCTTTGTCATCATTGTATCATACAAACTAGATGAGAAATTAAAATCTTCTAACAATAAACTCAGAAAAACAGCTGTTATGACTCGAATCTTGATCAATCTAAAGATATTAATCAAATGAAGAAATCATTTAAAAAATCACACAGAACAAATCAACAAAATCCATAAAGTGGGCGATGGAAACAGTGCGTCAATTTAAGAAATCAAACTATTTTTAATCAGGCAATAATTCTTTTTCTCAAAGTATTAGATCAAACCGTGCCAGAGATTTCATAAAACAGGAGATTTTATAAGTGTGATTTAAAACAGGAGGATGCACTTTGCAGTGCGAAAGCTGTTAATGATAAGAATAAGAACAACAGCAACAACAATAATAAAAGTAAAGAACCAGGAAAAACCTAAATATAAAAACTTGAACTTTCGAACACAAACATATAAACAGAATACACTACAAGAACCAAACAACATAAACAATAGCATAAAACTTTGCAAATTCTTTAGAGAGAAACAAGAATATAAATAAAGCAAGAAAAAGAACACTAAGAACTAAAGAATCATGAAATATTACCTCAGTAATAAGGAGGCGGGTACATTCCTCCAGGTGGAACTCTTGGGATCGGCGACGTTCCAGGTTGCTGGTGGTGCGGATTAGGATACGCAGACGACGATGACAAACCATAATGGCCACTCTCCGGATACCCTCCAGTCGGCATTCCACCAGAACCACCCCCAGCACCTGCACCAGTTAATCCTCCGCCTGCTCCGCTGCCATAACCCGCGGAATTCGGCCCATACCCACTATAAGGCCCACTAAGCCCCGCTCCGTAACCACCACCAGCACCCAGCGAAGACGGCCCTTGACCACCCGGCGGCCCTGCCAACGAGGGGTTCAAACCATGATGCTGATGATGATGGCCAATCGGCAGCTGTGGCACGCCAGAAAACCCGCTGTAAGATCCAATTCCGCCTGGCCCGTTGAATTGCCCGGGCATAGAAGCCGGCGGAGCATTCCCCGGACCTCCCGGGGCTGCCGCCTGAACACCATTCTGCACCGCACCCTGCTTCCCCTTCTTCCCGTCGATTGCCAATTTGCAACTCAATTGCCGCCCTTCGATCGTCTTCACGGGATCAACGAGCGCCGCCCGCGCTCCCTCGGGGGTCTTGTACACGAACAGCGCGTAGCCCCTGCACTTCCCCGTCTGCTTATCGAACCCTAGCGGTCCTTCCTCGACCTCTCCGAAAAGCGAGAAGTGCGCCAAGAGCTTCTCCGGCGTCATGTCGTACGGCACGTTGGCGACGTAGATCTTCCTTTGGGAGACGTCGGCGGAGGCCACGGAGACGGGGTTGGCGGTGGTGTTGGAGGAGGAATTCCCCGCCGCGGCGAGCTGCGTGACGGTCATCCGGCCGTCAATCTTCTTGCTGGGTTCCTTGAGGGCGAGGAGAGCGCCGTCCACGTGGCGGAAGGTGACGAAACCGTAGCCCTTGCTCTTGCCGGTGGTCTTGTCGAGAATCACGACGGCCTCTTCGAGCTCGCCGTAGACGGAGAAGAGGGCGCGGAGGCCATCGGTGGTGGTGTCCAACCCTAGGCCCCTGATGAAGAGCTTCCGGTGGGCGATATCCCGGTTGGCCGATCGGACGGCGTCGAGGACGTCCACGTGGCGGACCACCGCGTTCTGGAGGATGTCGAGGAGCTGGTCATGGCTGAAGGACTCGATCATCTTCCGAGCGTCCTCCAGGGTGAGGGACGGCGGGTAATTGTCGGCGGCGGCCGCCGATACGACGCCATTCTCCTCCATCTTGCGCTTCTTCGATGGGTCCATGTTGATTGTTGTGGAAGAAAGAAGGTCTCGAAGATTCCGATGATAAACCCTAACCCTATCGCTAACCCTAACCCTAGGCTTGTAAGACTTGAGAGAGGAAATCAAGAAGAGCGAGCGGACTAGGGAAACTGGGGGAAAGTGAATTTTGAGCTTGGATGGGACAATTTGGATTAAATAGAAGGCTTATTTGCACTGTTGTCCCTGAATTTCTCATTTATTGCTAAAAACGCCCTTTGAAAAAAATGCATTTAAAATTTGACCTCTTAAGTTTAAATATGTGTGACAAAGGCCCCAATCGGAAAAATAATTGAGAAAAAGTATATGGTTTGTCATGCTTTTTTGTAAGCCTATTATTTATGTTATTTTAAATAATTGAGTGTCATTGTGACTTTTTATTTTCTCTTTATTAATTGAATGACGACTACTTATTTTCAAGTAGAGTGACATAAAGAATTCTCAGGTTGAATTCTCTATCACTCATTTACTCCTTAGCGTAACTATTTTAAAAACACTCACTAGGACTTAAAAATCATATTAGACTAAGAAATAAAGAAAAAATAGAGAATTTATCTTTGAGAGTGTATAAATTTAAATATTTACTCTTTACTCTTGATAAATACTCTTTTATTAGTGTAATTATTTAACTAAAAAAGTTATGAATCAAAAATAAAAAATAAAAATTCTGACTCATATATTTTTAAAAAATATTTATCAAAATTACTCAAAAATAAATGAATCGATTCAATTGCTCAAGGCCCACCAAATCAAAACCCATATAAATTCTCTGAGTTTGAATTTTAAACGAGTCTAATCGTGTTGCATAATAAAATTATTAAGCGTGGACTCTCCGATGGCGTTATACAAAAACGTCCATCAACAGATGTCATGCCACTTGATTTGTTCTATGTGAGCACTAACCAATAATGTACCTTATCCGACAAAATCCAAGTAAGCCTTTTCCTCTCACTTACAAAAGATGTTTGGTTGAGAATACAATCAATGGCAAAGTACCCTAGTAGGTTATCACCGGTCAACATAATAACTCGGCTAGATTTATCGTGACTTTCACTATAAAGTCGATATTTGTTGGTCCATAACGTTTGTGTAACTCAAAAAATAACAATAAAGAAAAATATTTTCCATTCGTTCATTCAACAAAACACATGCTAGTATTACATTCTCTTGCCCCTAAAGACTTGGTATATATACATATAAAGGAAAACTCCAAAAACATTTACTTAAAAAAAAAAAAAGACAAATACCCCTTAAAGTGTATAGATTTAAATTTTTACAATTTACTGTTGATTAATATCATTTTTAATTAAGTTACTATATTAGTTAAAAATGTATTAATCAAGAATAAGATATAAAAATTCAGACTCATGCAACAATTAATTAAATTCACAAACGAAATCCTATTTCACATATGCTTCACTGTTAAAAGTAATTCTAAAAGCGACAAAAATGATCCAAGTCCATAATCTTTCTAGGGAAAATATAGCAAATAACATATTTTGTTGGTGCATTTTAATGCTATAGAATGTTTTTTTAAAAATTATTAAATAAAACCACATATGCGCTTTTTATTTTCAAATGAAATTCTCTCTTCCAATTTTACCCCTGGGGTTTTCTTTTCCTTTTTTTTCTTTTCTTTCCCACAGACACGCCTCTCTCTCTGGGCCAGTTTGGTAGTACTGTAAATTATGAAAAAATTGCTTTTAGCTGTGCTGAAGGAAAAATCAGCTGTTACAAAAAGCAACTGAGTGTTTGGTAAACTGTAATTATACAAGTGTTGCTTGTTCCAAAAGTAGTGTAATGGCATTTGGTAAATTATGAGATTGAATTGTTTTGAGTAGTTAAGATGACCGAAATTAATAATATTAAATTAATATATAAAGTAATTAATAATTGATAATTATTTAGCAAATAAAAAATAATATATTAATAATATAATAATAATAGATAAATTATCATTAATGAGTACTTTATTAATTAAACTATATATATAATAAATTAATATACTAAATAATTAAAAAGAGTAATTAGTAATTAATTATAAGTAAGTACTATGTTAGTAGTGCACTCATATACATTAGATTATATGTAATTAATTAATGTATTAAAAATAATTAGTATATATATAATTTATTAATATTGATAATTATTCTTTTTATCATGATTAATTACTAATTATCAATTATTAATTATTATTGATTAATATATTACATATTGATAATTATAATTTAATATTAATCATTAACTAAATAATTACTATTTATTTTTTATTTTCTAACTATTTACTAATTAATATATTATAATTAACATAATATATTATTGATATATTAATTATAAATTATTTATTTAATAACTTATTATTACTTGTTTTATCGTTAATATGTTATATAATTAATTTTTGAATATTAATCTTTAACTAAATAAATAATTACTATATTATTTACTATTTTATTAATATAATAAAAAACTTAATAGTAATAAATTAATATTTAAATAATAATTAAGTAATTACTATCTATTTATTAGTTAGTAAGTATATCTATATATTAATTATTAATTAATATATAATATAATTAGTAATTAATAATAAATTATTTAATGTAACTTTGTTGATAATCATTAATTGTACTATACTGATTCCTGCATAATCTAAAAGTTAAAGTTGCCTTTGGGATGCTTCTCATTTTGAGTGTAGATTCTTCAAAAATTCTTTAAAAATCACTTTTTATGGTTTTTACCAAACACCATTATCAACTTCTAATTGCTAGAGAAGTGATTTTGGGCTCTAAGAAATACTACCAAACGCACCTACTTTTTTGTAACTACATTTTAGTCAATAGAGCTTGATTAAGGCTTAGTTTGTTATTGCTATAGATTTTGAAAAAAATTATTTTTTGCTGTAAAAAAAGAAAAAACAGATGTTACAAAAAGCAGCTGAGTGTTTGGTAAACTATAATTATAGTAGGCGTACTGGTTCTAAAATCAGTGTAATAGCATTTGATAAATTATGACATTAAATTGCTATGGATAGATAAAAATAACGACTATATTATATTATAATATAATATATATAATTACAATATAATATATATTTATTA
>NW_010366287.1:374892-381142 GCF_000414095.1 Morus notabilis | reverse complement strand
AGGTCCCTCCCCCCCTTTTGGGTCGTAGGTCCCCCCTTTGGGTCATAGGTCTCCCCCTTTTGGTCGTAGGCCCCTCATCTAGGTCGTAGGTCCCCCCTTTTGGATAGTAGGTCCCGCCATTATGGGTCCTAGGTCCCTCCCCCCCTTTTGGGTCGTAGGTCCCCCCTTTGGGTCATAGGTCTCCCCCTTTTGGTCGTAGGCCCCTCATCTAGGTCGTAGGTCCCCCCTTTTGGATAGTAGGTCCCGCCCTTTGGATCGTAGGTCCCCCCCTTTGGGTCGTAGTTTCCCCTCTTTGGATCGTAGGTCCCTCCCTTTGGGTCGGAGGTCCCCCACTTTGGGTCGTAGGTTCCCCACTTTTGGGTCATAGTCCCCCCATTTAGGTCGTAGGTCCTGCCCTTTGGGTCATAGGTCCCCCTCTTTTGGGTCGTAGGTCCCGCCTTTTATGTCGTAGCTCCCCCATTTGGGGTTATATGTCCCCCCCTTTGGGTCGTAAGTCCCCCCTTTGGGTCTAAGGTGCCCCCATTTGGGTCGTAGGTCCCCCCTTTGGGTCGTAGGTACCCCCATTTGGGCCGTAGGTCCCCCTTTGGGCCGTAGGTCCCCTTTTTTGGGTCGTAGGACCCCCCAATTTGGGTCGTAGGTTGATCCCTTTGGGTCGTAGGTCCCCCCCTTTGGGTCGTAGGTCCCACCCTTCGGGTCGTAGGTCCCCCCCTTTGGATTGTAGGTTCCCCCCTTTGGGTCGTAGGTCTCCCCCTTTGGGTCGTAGGTCCTACGGTCCCCCCGTTTAGGTCGTAGGTCCCCCCTTTTTGGTTTGTAGTTTCCCCCCGTTTGATTGTTTGTCCTAAATTTTACCTTCCTCACACTGAGCGTTGATTGTTCCATTTCCAACTTCATGAGAGAAAACCTTTGCACTCAAATATTTTTCACACCTGTGAGATGAATGGAGTTGAGACTTCTACTTGGTGAATTTTTCAAAGCTGCATGTGTTATGGTCAGTGGTAAGAAGGTTATGGTTTGGAGCACACACACACGACTCTGGAGTTATGACTGAAATAATCTTGATAGTACATTTTGACTTTTTACTGACACTCTGAAATACTCAGGTGACTAAGCTAGTTGAGACTCAGATTTTCTTTGTGACATGATTTCTCTTGCGCTTGGATTGCTAGAGACTAGCAATAAGTTGGTTGGGGGTCCCTGATTAGTGCATAAAAATGCACCATGAATACTGCTTTTGATTTATATAATATTAAAATATTTAAGCTTTAATTAAACAATTCCATCATTTTTATTCATAATATTTTTAATTAGAATTTGTCTAGTTTTTGCTTAATTATTTATACATGTGTAAAAAGCTACACAAAAATAAGCCATGAAAGCCATGTTTTCAAGTTTCAACCAGCAGGAGCCAAGCCTTTTAGCCGAGCCGATCAGAGAGAGAGAGAGCCGAGCAGCTTAGCCAAGCCAACATCAGCTCGTGGGCCCCACCACTCAGCGTAGGAATCCGCGCCCATTTCTTCCCGCGATCTCACACCCCGCGCGTCACCAGCACGCCGCACCTCACAGGGCGCGTTCTTTCCATGCAGTCATCAGCGTGCGTCCAAGCTTCCCTCCGCGTAGGTCCCACACCTGCGATGCCAGCCTGACCTCCCAATGAATGCACGCCAGCTGTCAACATGCCCCTGCTCTGACCAACGCCAGCTCCGTCCGTCCACTCTGCGCGTGACACGTGGCAATCAATTCCCTTCCTCCATCCAAGGTTCGACACGTGTCCCATTTGAGATGAATCCGAATTTCTTCCCCAAAAATCAGAGCAAATTACCAGATTTCTTCTCCAAATCAAATATATGATTTATCCAAATTTATGTGCAATTTAATTTTGTTTCCTTTTCTTTTGTAATTTTTTAGTTTTACTATTTATTTCCTTATTTGACAGGCAACCTCTGTACACTATAAATAGAGGGGTTGGCCTAAGATTTTAAGAAGTTTTTAATATTCAACTTTCTGTCGTCTTGCTGTCAGTCTCATATTTTCTCTCTAGAACTTGTGAGAATGTTTTGCAAGCTAGGCTAGAGTTCTCTTTGTGAGGTAAGAGATGAACTTCTGTTGAGCGACCCAATTCGGGGTTTTGATTCCTTGGGCTGTAAAGTTCAACATCTGAATGAATTAAATCTCATCTATTTTTCTATTACTTTTCAAAATATTGTGTGCCAATTTTTATATAAGTTCAGTCACGCTTTTCTTATGTAATTCTGTCATGCATTGTTTTGTCATTCAAATTATTTTACAAATTATCTTTTACTGCAATATTGTCAAATTGATATATTGTCAATTTTGGATAACTTATAATAATAATATTTTCTGAGCCAACATAGAGATTTAATTTATTTGATTCTTTTATTTTGTGAATCAAAACTTGAATGGGTAAACGAAGCATTAGTGATTCTCGACACCTTACCATTTTCTTCATACAGATTTTCTCCTTTTGATTTTATTTGCAACAAAAATCCCGAAAACTCTCATTTTTCTTTAATTCACCTTTCTCTAACGCTCTTATTCTGTTAGTCATTCTTGTTATTTTGTTATCTCTCTGTGGATACGACCGCCCTTCTGTGCTACAATTGACCGCTTGTGAACATCACTTTTGGGCGTTAATCAGTCCACCGCCTTGGGTCGTAGGTCCCCCCCTTTGGGTCGTTGCTCCCCACCTTTGGGTCATAGGTCCCCCCTTTTGGGCCGTAAGTCCCCCCTTTTTGGGTCGTCGGTCCCCCACTTTGTGTCGAAGGTCCACCCCATTGGGGCGTAGGTCCCCCCACATTGGGTCGTAGGTCCCCCCTTTGGGTCATAGGTCCCCCCCTTTTAGGTCTTAATTCCCCCCGTTTGGGTCGTAGGTCCCCCCATTTGGGTCGTAGGTCCCCCGTATTGGGTCGTAGGTGCTCCCTTTTGGGTCGTAGGTCTCCCCCTTTTAGTCGTAGTTACCCCCCTTTGGGTCGTAGGTCCCCCCTTTGGGTTGTAGGTCTCCCCTCTTGGGTCGGGTCGTTGGTTTTTCCCTTTGGGTCATAAGTTGCCCCCTTTGGGTCGGATCGTAGGTCCCACCATTTGGGTCGTTGGTCCCCCCATTTTGGTCGTAGGTCCCCCCGTTTGGGTGGTAGGTCCCCTTCTTTGGGTCGTAGGACCCTAGCTTTAGGTCGTAAGTCCCCCTCTTTTGGTCATAGGTGCCCCCCTTTTAGGTCGTCGGTCGCCCTCTTTGGGTCGTAGGTCCCCCCCTTTGCGTCGTCGATCCGCCCCTTTGGGTCGTAGGTCCCCCCTTGGGTCCCCCTTTTTGGATCATAGGTCCCCCCTTGTGGGTCGTAGGTACCCCCCTTTAGGCTGTAGTTCCCCTTCTTTAGATCGTAGGTCCCCCCCTTTAGGTCGGAGGTCCCCCCACCCTTTGGATTGTAGGTCCCGCCCTTTATGCCGTAGGTCCCCCCTTTTAGGTCGTATGTCCCCCCCTTTAGGTCGTAGGTCCCCCCATTTGGGTCTAAGATGCCCCCGTTTGGGTCGTAGATCCCCCCTTTGGGTCGTAGGACCCCCCATTTTGGGTCGTAGGTCGCTCCATTTGGGTTGTCGGTCCCCCACTTTGGGTCGTAAGTCCCCCCCTTTTGGGTCGTAGGTCCCCCATTTGCGTCGTACGTTCCCCCTTTTAGGTCGTACGTTCCCCCCTTTGGGTCGTAGGTCCCCCCCCTTTCGGTCGTAGGTCCCTCCCTTTGGGTCGTAGGTACCCCCTTTTGGTTCGTAGTTCCCCCCATTTGGGTCGTAGGTCCCCCCTTTAGGTCGTAGTTCCTCCCCTTTGGGTCGTAGGTCCCCCCCTTTTGGGTCGTAGGTCCCCCTTTTGCGTCGCAGGTCCCCCCTTTTAGGTCGTACGTTCCCCCCTTTAGGTAGTAGGTCCCCCCCTTTCAGTCGTAGGTCTCCCCCTTTTGAGTCGTAGGTCCCTTCCTTTGGGTCGTAGGTCCCCCCCTTTTGGTTCGTAGTTCCACCCCTTTGGGTCGTAGGTCCCCCCCTTTGGGTCGTAGTTCCCCCCCTTTGGGACGTAGGTCCCCTCCTTTTGGTCATAATACCCCCCCTTTGGGTCGTAGGTCCCTCCTTTGTGTTGTAGGTCCCCCTTATTTGAGTCGTAGGTCCCCACTTTTGGTCGTAGGTCCCCCCCCTTTGGGTCGGGTAATAGGTTCCCCCATTTGGGTCATAGGTCGCCCCTTTTGGGTCGGGTCGTAGGTCCCCACCTTTGGGTAGTTAGTCCCCCTCTATGGGTCGACGGTCCCCCCTTTTGGGTCGTACGTCTCCCGCTTTGGGTCGTAGGTCCCCCCCTTTGGGTCGTAGGTCCCCTCTTTTGGGTCGTAGGTTCCCCCTTTGGGTCGTAGGTCCCCCCCTTTTGGGTCATACGCCCCCCATTTAGGTTTTATGTCCTCCCCTTTGGGTCGTATGTCCTCCCCTTTGGGTCGTAGGTCTCCTCATTTGGCTCGTAGGTCCCCCCCTTTGGGTCGTAGGTCCCCCTTTTGGATCGTAGGTCCCCCCCTTTTGGGTCGTAGGTCCCCCCTTTTGGGTCGTAGGTCCCCCCATTGGGTCGTAGGTCTCCCCTTTGGATCGTAGGTCCCCGCTTTGGGTCGTTGGTCCCCCCATTTGGGTCGTTGGTCCCCCTCGTTAGGTCGTAGGTCCCCCCATAAGGTCGTAGGTTCCCTCTTGGGGTCATAGGTCCCCCTTTTTAGGTCATAGGTCCCCCCATTTGGGTCGTATGTCCTCCCCTTTGGGTTGTAGGTCCCATCCTTTGGGTCATAGTGTTGGTTCCCGAATCGAATTCGGGTGCGGAAGCGTGGTAGGAAACAATGGATCGTGTATAACAAAAATTTTTATAAAACTTTTGACATACTTTATAGATTATATTAATTTATGCACGAATAAATTAATCACATTAATTTACATGATTCAAGGATCAACCGAAAAAATACCTGGAAGCCGACTCGGATGATAACTTGAATTTCTTTGACCACGTACAGTTCTTGCTCCAAGCTTTGTGTTTAGAATACCAAAGTCTTCCACGTCAATTCCTTGATTCAACGTAAACGTGTGTGTGGGCACACGTGAGACAAAACAGGTTTCTTAAACACTCGAATTTCCACAAACACCAACGCATGCACGATGTGGAATTTTTTGGAGAAAAATATTTTGCTCTCTTTTTCCTCTATGAGAAATTTGGCCACCACTGAAAAACTAGGGCTGAAAAAATGTTAACAATTGTCTCTACAATTTTCTATCTTTCTCATATTTAAAGAGAAGAAGTCAAACTTCAAAATAGAATCAAATCCTTATCTCCAATTTTGAATTTGGAACAAAAAATCCCTTCCCCTTATCCACTCGGTGGCCGGCCACACTCTAGGGTTTTATCCCTGTGTGTGGCGCCTATATCAGATAGGGAAGGAACAGATTTTATCCTTTATCCAGTAGTTCAATTTTAATTCAGATTCAAATTCGAATTTAAGTCAAACTTAAATTAATTTGAATTCTAAATTGAACAACTTATCAAATAAGTTTAAATGGATAAATCTACATCTGTTCAAATTCAAATTTAAATAATCACATTATTTAAATAATAATTAATTCTCAATTAATTATTTTTTGAGTATTTAATTTTAGAATTCTCTAAAATTCCCATTTTGTCCTTTGTGTCTGGTAGAATTACAAGGACGATGCGGGGACTTATGGACCTATAATCCTGAGCTCCAATAAAATTAATAATTAATTAAACACTTTAATTAATTAATTAATTATATTAATTCCAATAGTTACTCCACTATAAACTTGGAATTGAACTCTCGAAATTGTAGACATTAATTACTTATAAACTGCGAAGTGTCCATTTGATATAATCATTACATATAGATTAATCCTCCATAAATAATTCATAATTAGAGTTAGGTAGAATCCATTAACCTCTCTAATTATATCTGCATCCTTGAGTACCATTGATTCTCTAATGGATAGTGATTCATAAAACACATTCACGAACCAGAGCACTCTAACTAATCCAAGTACCGAATCAACACTCAAGAGAATTATTTATATACTTCTTTCTCAAGAAGGAATGGATTCCATCTCGTATAATAACATTCCCAGCTACCTATTTCATTATGTCTCCAAAATACAAGGAATAAGATTCAGAGTCTCAGAATCCGTACTGAGTAAATCAAAAGACATAAATCCATAAATAGGAGTTTGTTAA
>NW_010366287.1:373906-374094 GCF_000414095.1 Morus notabilis | reverse complement strand
GAGTGAACACAGATCTAGATGTCGACCGTCGACTATCTCTATCCGATTGGAAATCAGAATCTGTGTATCCGGTGAGAGACAGATCTTCTCCGGAATATACCAACATATAGTTTCTCGTTCTCCTAAGATACTTGAGAATACACTTTACTGCAACCCAATTATCCAATCCTGGGTTAGACTGGTAGCGA
>NW_010366287.1:371591-373857 GCF_000414095.1 Morus notabilis | reverse complement strand
TTGTACACAACATGGCATACATAAGGCTTCCCACAGCTGAAGCGTAGGGATACCGTCTCATATCTTCTTCCTGTTGTGGGGTCTTTGGACATTGTTCCTTAGAAAGATGAATACCATGCCTAGAAGGCAAATTCCCTTTCTTGGAGTTTTGCATCGAATACCTAGACAACACTTTGTCTATATAAGATGCTTGTGATAACGTCAAAAGCTTTTTCTTGCGATCTCGAATAATCTTGATCCCAAGAACATAGCATGCCTGTCCCAAATCTTTCATTTAGAATTGGCTGGCTAACCACTCTTTTACATCTGTCATCATTCTCACATCATTCCCAATGAGTAGGATGTCATCGACGTAAAGAATTAAGAAGACCAATTTCTCTTCTTTCTTGTACTTGTAGACGCATGGTTCATCAATGTTTTGATCAAATCCATAAGACTTTAGAGCCTCATCAAACCTGATGTTCCATGATCTAGAAGCCTACTTCAGTCCATAAATGGACCTTTGCAGTTTGCAGACCTTCTGCTGTTGGCCTTCTTCTATCTAACCCTCTAGCTGATCCATATAGATGGTTTCATCAAGATAGCCATTCAAAAAAGGTGTCTTGACATCCATCTGCCATATCTCATAGTCAAAATATGCTGCAATGGCCAGGAGTATCCGGATAGACTTAAGCATAGCTACCGGCGAGAAAGTTTCCTCATAGTCAACTCCCTCCTTTTGGGTATAACCCTTAGCCACTAGCCTTGCTTTATAAGTCTCTACTTTTCCATCTACTCCTCTCTTTCTCTTGTAGATCCACTTGCATCTAATGGGTTTTACCCCTTCGGGTAGATCTACAAGTTGCCAGACTGAGTTAGAGTGCATAGACTCAATCTCGAGTTTCATAGCTGCTTGCCATTCTTCCTTATTAGAATCATCCATCGCATCCCTAAAGGTCGATGGATCTTCCTTACCGTCATCAGCAGTGACGATTTGGGCTTCCCCGGTATAACGGTCGGGTAACCTGCTTACCCTCCTACTACGACGAGGTGCCATAAGAGTCTGATCAGGAACTATGGTCTTTTGTCTGAGTGGTCCGACAACTCTTGTCGGTTGTGGTCTGATCTCATCGGAAAGTAACTCTTCCAATACTATCTTACTTCTGGGCTTAAAATCTATCATATAGTCATGCTCCAGAAAAGTGGCATTTGTCGATACAAACACCTTTTGATCTGCTTGACTATAAAACAGTCCTCCTCTTGTCCCTTGTGGGTATCCCACGAAGATGTATACTTCAGACCTTGGTTCCAACTTCCCGGTCTTTTGCCTCAGCACGTGTGCTGGACTCCCTCATATGCGAATGTGTCTCAAACTAGGTTTTTGACCATTCCACAACTCTAGGGGTGTCTTAGGTACAGATTTAGATGGAACTAGATTCAGAATATACATAGCAGTTTTTAGGGCATGACCCCAAAAAGAAGTAGGCAGTGAAGAATAACTCAACATTGATCTTATCATGTCGAGCAAAGTCCGATTTCTCCTTTCGGCTACACCATTCTGCTGTGGTGTACCGGGTGCAGTCAATTGGGATACCACACCTTCTTCAATCAAGAAATCCCGAAACTCTTGGTCCATGTATTCACCCTCTCGATCTGATCGAGGTGTCTTGATTGGTTTACCTAATTGTTTTTCAACTTCTGCTCGGAATTCTCTAAACTTTCCAAAAGTTTCAGATTTCCGTTGCATCAGGTAAACATAACCATATCTCGAATAGTCGTCAATAAAGGTGGCGTAATATTCGTAAGCTCCTCTAACTTGGACGTTTAACAGTCCACATACATCTGAATGTATCAGCTGAAGGGGTTCTGTAGCTCTTACTCCTTTTGCTGTAAAAGGCATCTTGGTCATTTTACCTTCCAAACAAGATTTACAGATCGGAAGCTTGCCAACTATTAGCTCACGCAAAGGACCATCCTTTACCAGTCTTTCAATCCTATTTAGGTTAATATGACCAAGTCTAAGGTAACACATATATGTGTTATTTTCGTGAGAAATCTTTTACTTTTTATTCTTAGGTTCGGCAACTCTGAACATTTCAGTATTAAGCAGTGAGTTAGGTATTGGTTTAATACAATACAAACCATCATCCAGACGTCCAGAACAAATATTTAAACCATTTCGAGAAATATGAACAAATTCATTATCAAAATAAACTTTAAATAATTGTTCAAATAACTTAGCCACAGAAATCAAATTTCTACGAATGTCTAGAATAAAATAAACATT
>NW_010366287.1:365421-367821 GCF_000414095.1 Morus notabilis | reverse complement strand
TTATTTAAATAATAATTAATTCTCAATTAATTATTTTTTGAGTATTTAATTTTATAATTCCGTAATTCTAAAATTCCCATTTTGCCCTTTGTGTCTGGTAGAATTACAAGGATGACACGGGGACATATGGACCTATAATTCTGAGCTCCAATGAAATTAATAATTAATTAAACACTTTAATTAATTTATTAATTCTATTAATTCCAATAGTTACTCCACTATAAACTTGGAATTGAACTCTCGAAATTATAGACATTTATTACTTCTAAACTGCGAAGTGTCCATTTGATATAGTCATTACATATAGATCAATCCTCCATAAATAATTCATAATTAGAGTCAGGTGGAATCCGTTAACCTCTCTAATTACATCTTTATCCTTGAGTACCATTGATTCTCTAATGGATAGTGATTCATAAAACACATTCATGAACCAGAGCGCTCTTACTAATCCAAGTACCGAATCAACACTCAAGAGAATTATTTATCTGCTTCTTTCTCAAGAAGGAATGGATTCCATCTCGTATAATAACATTCCCAGCTACCTATTTCATTATGTCTCCAAAATACAAGGAATAGGATTCAGGGTCTCAGAATCCGTACTGAGTAAATCAAAAGACATAAATCCATAAATAGGAGTTTGTTAAGAACTCAGGATTAAGATCATCCTATATATGACCATCGGTAGACTCAATTAGAATTTCTATGCTTAACGGAAATTATTAGAAATTCATATTGTGTCTGCGTCCATGTTCCACATAATCTCATTATGCGAAATACACTCATTCAATATCTCGCCATATTAACAATGCGGATAACACCGTTCCATTCTAAATGGGAATGACATGTATTAATAATATTTTAATTAAAGATTCTGAACTTTAATTAAATTCATTATGAACAATTACTTTTGATTATTATCCTTAAACATTATCCTCTCGTATACAACACTTATATACCATGTTTAAGGTTCCATAAATAATCAAGGAATTTTATTTGATATTCATAAAATATTCATAAATATATGCACATAAAATGATGAATAAACTCTTTTATTAAATAAATAATAAATATCCTTTTACATCTCATGCTTCTAGGACACTATTCCCAACACATAGGTCCCCCCATTTGGCTCGTAGGGCCGCCCTTTTGGGTCGTAGGTTCCCCCCTTTTGGTCGTAGGTCCCACTCCTTTGCGTCATAGGTCCCCCCCTTTTGGTCGTAGGTGCCCCCCTTTTGGGTCGTAGGTCCCCCATTTGGATCGTAAGTGCCCCCCCTTTTGGGTCGTAGTTCTCCCCCTTTGGGTCGTACGTCCCCCCGCTTTGGGTTGTAGGTCTCCCTCTTTCTGTCGTAGGTCCCCCCCTTTTTGCCATAAGTCCCCCCTTTGTGTTATAGGTCCCCCCCTTTGGGTCGTAGGTCCCTCTTTTTTGGTCAGGTCGTAGGTCCCCCCTTTTGTAGGTCTTCGAATCGAATTCGGATGCGGAAGCGTGGTGAGGGGAGGGAGAGGCGGATTGTGTATAACAAAAATTTTCATAAAACCTTTGAGATACTCTATAGATTATATTAATTTATGCACGAATAAATTAATCTCATTAATTTATATATATCAAGAACTCAATCAGAAAAAATACCTGAAAGCCGACTCGGATGATAACTTGAGTTCTTTGACCACGAACAGTCCTTGCTCCAATCTTTGTGTTTAGAAAACCAATGTCTTCCACGTCAATTTCTAGAATCCACGAAGACGTGTGTGTGGGCACACATGAGACAAAACGGGTTACAATAAACACTCGAATTTCCACAAACACCAACGCATGCACGATGTGAAATTTTTTAGAGAAAAATTTTTCCTTCCTTTCTCTCTTGAGAATTTCGGCCAGCCTTAACTCTTAGGGCATAAATTGTTTTCAAAAATTGTCTTCACAATTTTCTATCATTCTCATATTTAAAGAGTAGAAGTCAAACTTCAAAAAGGAATCAAATCTCTATCACTAAGATAAAGCTTGTTAATTATCTACTATTTGAATTTGGAACAAAATCTCCTCTTATCCTTATCCATTGTGGCCGGCCACCTTAGGGGATCTTCATCCCTGTGTGGCGCCAATTTGTAGATAGGGAAGGAGGAGAAAATCATCCTTTATCGTGTAGTCCAATTTTGACTCAAATTTAAATTTTAATTTAAGTCAAACTTAAATTAATTTGAATTCTAAATTGAACAACTTATCAAATAAGTTTAAATAGATAAATCTAGATCTGTTCAAATTCAAATTTAAATAATCACATTATTTAAATAATAATTAATTCTCAATTAATTATTTTCGAGTATTTAATTTTAGAATTTCGTAATTCTAAAATTCCCATTTTGCCCTCTGTGTCTGGTAGAATTACTAGGACGACGCGG
>NW_010366287.1:337587-364992 GCF_000414095.1 Morus notabilis | reverse complement strand
TGTTCCACATAATCTCATTATGCGAAATACACTCATTCAATATCTCACCATATTAACAATGCGGATAACACCGTTCCATTCTAAATGGGAATGACATGTATTAATAATATTTTAATTAAAGATTCTGAACTTTAATTAAATTCATTATGAACAATTACTTTTGATTATTATCCTTAAACATTATCCTCTCGTATACAACACTTATATACCATGTTTAAGGTTCCATAAATAATCAAGGAATTTTATTTGATATTCATAAAATATTCATAAATATATGCACATAAAATGATGAATAAACTCTTTTATTAAATAAATAATAAATATCCTATTACATCTCATGCTTCTAGGACACTATTCCTAACATCTTTTGGGTTGTAGGTCCCCCCCTTTGGGCCGTAGGTCCCCCCTTTTGGGTCGTAGGTCCCCCCCTAGGTCGTAGGTCCCCCTCTTTGGGTCGTAGGTCCCCACCTTTTGGTTCGTAGTTCCCCCCCTTTGGGCCGTAGGTCCCCCCCTTTGTGTCGTAGGTCCCCCACTTTGTGTTGTAAGTCCCCCTCATTTAGGTCGTAGGTCCCCACTTTTGGTCGTAGGTGTTGGTAACCGAATCAAATTCGGATGCGAAAGCGTGGCGGTAGGGCGGATCAAGTATAACAAAAATTTTCACAAAACTTTTGAGATACTCTATAGATTATATTAATTTATGCACGAATAAATTAATCACATTAATTTATATATCAAGAACTCAATTAGGAAAAATACCTGGAGCCCGACTCGGATGATTACTTGAGTTCTTTGACCACGAATGATCCTTGCTCCAAAGCCTTGTGTTTAGAAAACCAAAGTCTTCCACGCCAATTTCTTGAATCTACGTAGACGTGTGTGTGGGCACACTCGAGACAAAACGGGTTGGATCAAACACTCAAATTTCTACAGACACCGACGCATGCACGATGTGGAATTTTGGGAGAATCTCTCTCTACTAGGGATTTCGTCCACCCTCTAAGAAAATTAGGTCCAAAAATTGTCACACGCAATTTTTATCATATCTTATTTATAGAGTAGAAGTCAAACTTCTAGAAGGAATCCAATCTCTATCTCCTATTTGAATTTGGAACAAAATCTCCTCTTCCTTATCCTTAATGTGGCCGGCCATGCATGGGGATTCTCATACCTGTGTGGCGCCAATTGCATATATGGAAGGTAGAGAAAATCATCTTTTATCCTGTAGTCCAATTTTAATTCAAATTTAAATTCGAATTTAAGTCAAACTTAAATTAATTTGAATTCTAAATTGAACAACTTATCAAATAAGTTTAAAATGATAAATTTAAATTATGTTCACAATTCAAATTCAAATTTAAATAATCACATTATTTAAATAATAATTAATTCTTAATTAATTATTTTCGAGTATTTAATTTTAGAATTCCGTAATTCTAAAATTCTCATTTTGCCCTTTGTGTCTGGTAGAATTACAAGGACGACGTGGGGACTAATGGACCTATAATCCCGAGCTCCAATAAAATTAATAATTAATTTAAAAATTTAATTAATTAATTAATTAATTAATTCTATTAATTCCAATAGTTACTCCACTATAAACTTGGAATTGCACTCTCGAAATTATAGATATTAATTACTTCTAAACTGTGAAGTGTCCATTTGATATAGTCATTGCATATAAATCAATTATCCATAAATAATTCATAATTAGAGCCAGGTAGAATCTGTTAACCTCTCTAATTATATCTTCATCCTTGAGTACCATTGATTCTCTAATGGATAGTGATTCATAAAACACATTTATGAACCAGAGTGCTCTTACTAATCAAAGTACCGAATCAACACTCTAGAGAATTATTTATCTGCTTCTTTCTTAAAAAGGAATGGATTCCATCTCGTCATGTCTCCAAAATACAAGGAATAGAATGCAGGGTTTCAGAATCCGTACTGAGTAAATCAAAAGACACAAATTCATAAATAGGAGTTTGTTAAAAACTCAGGATTAAGGTCATTCTATATATGACCATCGGTAGACTCAATTAAAATTTCTATACTTAACGGAAATTATTAGAAATTCATATTGTGTCTGTGTTCCTATTGCACATAATCTCATTATGCGAAATACACTCATTCAATATCTCTCCATATTTACAGTGCGGATAACACCGTTTCGTTCCAAATGAGAATGACATGTATTAATAATGTTTTAATTAAAGATTCTGAACTTTAATTAAATTCATTACGAACATCTCTTTGTGATTATTATCCTTAAACATTATTCTCTCGCATATAACACTTATATACAATGTTTAGGGTCACATAAATAATCATGGAATTTTCATTGATATTCATAAAATATTCAAAATAATAATGAATAAATTCTTTTATTAAATAAATAATAAATATCATATCATATCACATCTCATGCTTCTAGGACACCATTCCCAACAGTATCAACCTCTCGACCTACGGGGAGGATTTTAGGCCTGATGAGGCAATCATTCAGTACCTGAGGAGGTAAATTAAGGTCACAGTGTAGTTGGGGACCTTACAAACCCTGTATACCCGCTAATCGTGCGCACATCTCGGTACGTACACTCGGGCCCAAAGAAATAATAAAACAGGTTCATCAATGAGCATAATTGATACGTGCATTACTGATATACTTTAAGTACTATGTTTTGATTAGCGAGACTTAGTTCCTACTTACTGAGTATAAACTCACTCCTATGATGTATTTATATTGTAGGAAAACAACCAATAAAAGGTGAATGATGGGCTATGCGCAACGGCATGAGAGCAGTGTGGAGAATGGGAAATGGATACCGCTCGCATTTTAATTACGCAAAATGTTTTGTTATGATAAAACTTTTTAATTGTATGTATGTAGTATGGTTTTAAGAAGACTAAGACTTCTTAAAATAATTTAAAAATTAATATATGATAATTTAATACTAAAATTAAGTTTATTTTCCTTTATTATATGATATATAAAAAAAATTGCAAACTCAATTTAATTATTCAAGTATTTTAAGTGATTACATGTTAGTGAGTTTAAGAGACGGCTACTTAGTTACTGTCGTCACACTCGAGTCGACTAGACTTGAAGAAAATCATCCAAGAGGACCTCTCATAAGGATACAACAGCTCAAGAAGATTAGAAGACGATCCGGAGTCAAGATCAGCTCAGAATGACTTCAGCATATGGAGTCGCTACGATTGCTCAACAGAGCAGAGGAGTCGACTACTCTGAAGAATATTCTGAGAATCTTCTGAAAAATCTTCTATTCTGGGAGTTTAGGAAAGCTCCATATCGCACCAAGAATAGCCTAAATCACAGAAGATACGAAGGGAATAAGGAAACAAGATCAAAACACAATTGAGAAAGTCAACTCTGTTCAAGAAAAGGAAACTAGGCTTAATTAGGAAACAAGAGTTTGCGGCTATAAAAGGAGGACTTCTCTCAACGTCCAGAGCATCTCAATACATCTCAATATATTTCAAGACGTACAAACTCGCGCATTATCTCTACAATAAGCCCTAGAGCCACCATTTCTCTCTCTTTCCTCTATTATTGTCTCTCTCAAGCTTTATCAAGCTTCTTTGTACTATTTTCTCTCTACATAGTGCAAACAACAAATACTACAATGGACGTACCTTGGGTTATCAAGAGAACCACTATAAATTTCAGTGTCTCCTCTTTATTTTCCGCACTTTACTTTATCGCTCATACGTTAGATCATCTTAAGCAAATAGATCAAAAATCTACCACTCAGCGAATTGGTCATTAACCTCTCATGCAAATTGGTCATTAACCTCTCATACAAATTTTACTATTGGAAATCGACCTCCACAATAGTAATGTGAATTATTAAAAGGATAAAATAATTTTGGTACCATGTATTACCGTTGTTTTTGTGTATGGAAATATGTATGTATGTATGTGCGCACACATTCGGTTACTGTGATTTACTAATTTTGAAACCTAGAGACATGCAAATAATTTGTCATTTCATGTTGTATACAAAAAAAAAAAAAAAAAAAAAAAAAAAAAAAAAAAAAACAACTAATAGGACATACTCTTATTATACACTTGCCACTATATGGATGTATCCTATTTTTTCTCTTTCGAGTTTTCTCTATTTAATTTGTTATGTTTACGTACAGACCTAATATTCTTTGATTATTCGACATAAAAATTTAATCTTTTCTTGTTTCACTTGGTTTATGACTTTTGTGTTAACACATCTTACGTGTATCCATTTTGACTAGTACTTCTAAAAATCACAGACCACACGACACCTAGCAAATTAAGGGAAAAGAAAAAGGTCAACAAAAAGAAAAAAAAAAAAAAACAAAACCACCAACATCTTATAACTCCATTCATGCGTAGAATTCACATATATCTATGACACTCAAATTTTGGCAACTTGTTTTATTTCTGGCACTATATTCATACCAACTCCTATGAAACAAAAGCTATCCAAACATTTTACAATATTGTTATCACCTTGAAATTAAGAATTTAAGATTACTAAAGACGAATAAGCGTATGCCAAAATTTGACAATCCATATACGTTTGTTCTACATGTACATAAACAACTTAGAACCAGCTTTTATACTTGTACAACACATCACAAAGTGAGTTCTTTTACCCTTTTTGTTCTCAAAAAATTCAACCGCTTTCTCTTCGTCCTTCTTGTCCTTAATCTCCACGTTTTTGCGATAAAACCATAGTGAGCTTCCGATCTTGTTTCTCTTGTCTTTCTCGTATTTGGAGGCGCTGATGTAGGAGGGCATGTCGGAGGTGATCGTGTGCTCGTCCGACAATAAAACGAGGTCATATTGGTTGGTCTTCTTCCCTTCAAAGCAGCCCATTTAGTTTGCTAATAATTCTCAGTTGAGAGCATATCTAGAGCTCTCACCTATGTATTGAGTTGTGCATATAAATAGCGTCTAGCTGGTGTGTGTGTGTGTTTTGTTTTTGGGAGTGATGTATTAACGCTCTTTAATTACTAATTTAGTATAGTCAACATCTTAGCGTGTCTCCAACAACTTCATGAACAAGATTTTGAAGGGAATGCTAGTCGTTTGCTTAGATTATATAAATAGCGTCTGGATGGTGTGTGTGTGTTTTGTTTTTGAGAGTTTTAGGCCTCGTTCATTTCACCGATTCGAGTTTTTAATTTTAGGTTTCTGCAGTAAAAAGCTCTTAGAAAATATCACATTTAACTTTTTCTGCTACAGTGAAAAGCTCTCAGAAAATGTCACATCTCAACTTGAATTGAAAACTTGAATCCGCGAAGTGAACGAGGCCTTTATCAATCCATCCCAATAGCTTAAGCTGTTAAGAGGTGAGCCAACAATAGTTTTATACTTTAACACTCTCCCTCACGTGTGGGCTGGACAATGGACAATCGTGTGAGTAAATTAATTGAAAAGCCCAACACGTGAATATTTAAACCTTAGATATATTAAAGACCCAACACATGATAATAATTTAAATGGGGACAAAGAGTACAATTACGGGAGTTTAAAGTCATAACCCCCTACTCTGATACCATGTTAGTTTACTAATCAATCACAAAAGCTTAAACTGTTAAGACGTGGGCCAACAATAATTTTATCAGGAGTGATGTATTAACGCTCTTTAATTACTAATTTAGTATAGTCAACATCTTAGCGTGTCTCCAACAACTTCATGAACAAGATTTTGAAGGGAATGCTAGTCGTTTGCTTAGATTATATAAATAGCGTCTAGATGGTGTGTGTGTGTTTTGTTTCTGGGAGTTTTTAGTTTATCAATCAATCCTAATAGCTTAAGCTGTCAAGAGGTGGGCTAACAATAATTTTATACTTTAACACTCTCCCTCACGTGTGGGCTGGATAATGGACAATCATGTGGGTAAATTAATTAAAAAGCCCAACACGTGAATATTTAAACCCGAGATATATTAAAGACCCAACACATGATAATAATTTAAATGGGGATAAAGAGTGCAATTACGAGAGTTTGAAGTCATAACCTCATGCTCTGATACCATGTTAGTTTACCAATCAATCACAAAAGTTTAAACTGTTAAGACGTGGGTCAATAATAATTTTATTAGGAGTGATGTATTAACGCTCTTTAATTACTAATTTAGTATAGTCAACATCTTAGCGTGTCTCCAACAACTTCATGAACAAGATTTTGAAGGGAATGCTAGTCGTTTGCTTAGATTATATATATTATCTTGTTATTTACTAGTAATAAAATAAAGTATTTGTTGCTTATAATATACGTAGTCATGATAAAAATAAAATAAAATGGTATCTAGTTTCCAAGTTGATAAAGAAAGAATATAATTTTAGAAGCTAATTATGTATAATAGTCATTGCCGTCCTTGTATGAAAAACTTTTTTTTTTTTTTGGGTAAAGAAGGGTTTTGTCAAAATATTTTGTAATTTATAATGCAAGGGATCTAATATGTATACTCAATACCAAAATATAAATATACTTTCCCTGTTCCTTTTCTTCTTCTTTCTCCTTTTCATCTTAAAACTTCGGTACTCTTCCCATGAGAAAGGAAAATAGGATTGATATAGGACCGGCTAGAATTAAAGAACAAAAATAAAATTTAGAGAGAGAATAAAATCATTAAAGAGAAACGGAATCAAGATAGAGAAGAATAATTAAGAGAAAGATAGTAATCTAAGAAGAACAAGAATTTAAGAGGAGAAACTAATAATATCAATATCATTAATTATCAAACTCTGAATAAAAATAACAATCATTAATCTATTTATAGAGAATAAAATCCTAATCCTATTCGTCATCATTTTTCCCAGTTTGAAAAAAACTCAACTCTAACGAGTTGTAAACCGAAAAGAATCATGAAGCAATAATTTGAAAAGTAAGAAATTTCTCGATCTTGGATTCTGAAACGCCTACATGAAATATTTTCTTTTCTTTTGATTTGTTTGTTGTTTTAATATTTACATCATAAATAAATGTTTCCACCTATAATAGATTCATTAGTATATCACGCGGAACCTACTTTAAAAGTAAAAAGTGTTTTGAAAGAGTTAAAAATTTATTTTTTGTAAAGCTCGATTTATCATTTTTTGGAGTTATGTTGACACCAATTAATAATTAAAAAATGAACAGAGAAATCCTTCTAATTTTTTTATTGAAATAATTATTTGACTTTTTTTTGTCATAAGAGATATTTTGTTATTTCGATTTTACCATACTGTAATGTTCGTTTTAATTTAAATGAAAAATTATCTTTAATTACAAATATATAAAAACTAATGAGCACGTCATAATAAAAAATAGATGTTTCACAATTTAAATAGATAATAGATGGTTTGTCTGCAGCCCACGGTTTAGATGGTCCGTCCAACATAAGTGAAAATTATAACATGACATTTATTCAAGGTAACACTAATATTAAAAAATATAAGACGCTAAGATATTTATCTCCGACTCTTGCTATACTTCTCTAAAAGCGTCTCTAAGTGAATTAACAAATATTTAGCTAAATTTTTGTTCAACTAGTAATATTTAGGCGAGTCACTCCAATCAAACTGACCATAAAATATTTTAATATTTATTGAATTTCAAATATAAATAACATTACTAAATTTAAAAAATAACCCTTCTATTTATCAATGTTTAAAAGAATAAAATAATAGAAAACAATGACATGGCTAGCCTCTTCTTAACAGTTATATTTAACTAATTTGAAATGCATTTTTCAAAATAGCTAATCATTTAGTTAATGATTAGAGTGCAGAAAAGCTAAAAAAAAAAAGCATTTGTTATTTTGACTAAAAATATAAAATGACTTAAAATGGTTGGAGATGTTGTAACATCTTGAGTAATATTTTTGGTTTTTCCTATAAATTAAAGTGTAACAATAGTCTGATATATTAAATTGTTAGTTTTATGTCTTTTTAATATTCATGCTATATTAAATACTCATGTTATGGTAAATAATATATGTGTCACGTTAAATAAATAATATATTTACATTTTTATTTTTATCTGTTACGCTAAAAGGACGGTCCGTCAATGAGATTGTAGACAACAAGGCCTACAATTATATAGTTGTATATACAAAGTACTACCAGAAAATTAAACAGGAGAGAAATGTAAATATAATTGTCTAAATCAATTTAGCACATATAAAAATTACCTCATTCTTTTATTAAGTAAAAAAAAAAAAGGGATCAGTGATGCCCTCCTGGTTGCAGGTGGACCGATCCAATCTCTATCATTAATTTTGGGGATTCCTGGAGGACATTTGTTAAGAAAGCAAAGAAAATAAAAATTAAAAAAAAAAGACTCTAGTAAGTAGTAACATTTTGTTTGGGATAAGGATAAATTACACATTTTCCTTTTGAATTGTAGATATTGTCACAAAAGGCTTCTGAACTTTAATTTTAGTTTTTTTCTCCCAAATTTTAACAGTTTTTGTAAATTTTTCCCCTCAACTAAATTTTTGACGGAAAATGTTACGTGAAATGCAAAAACTAATAAAAAACTCCTAATTTTAAGATATTTAACAGAAATAACACGTATTACACAAATAATTAGTGTCGTTGATCCATTTTTAATGTACAATTAATCTATTAGCTCCACCTCATTTAAGCACATAAAAATACAATTACCCAGTAAGAGCTGTCAATATTTTACTACACCAATTTTTTCTTAATTTATTTGACCTAAGAAATTTTAGAGGATCATCAATGAGGACCAACAATAATAACAAGAGTAAGAATTTAACACAAGAAAAATTTACAAGAGTTATTAAAGTTTTAAAGAAAAAAATTAAAATTAAAGTTCATAAACATTTTGTGACAAGAATTACGTGGAATTTGTTTTTGAGATAACTTCGTGAAATTGAAAAAAAAAAAAAAGAGAATTTACCTTTTAAAAATGTATAAATTTAAACTTTTACGCCTTACACTTAATAAATATTATTTTGTTAATATAATTATTTAACTAAAAAAAAGTATGAATCAATAATAAAGAATAAAAACGTGACTCATACACTTTTAAAAAATAGGGAGAAAGAGAGAAATATGTCAAGACTTGAGATGAATTAAAATTAATAGGTCAATAGTTTACATAAGTTAATAAATATGCGAAATTACTGTTTTTGTCCATAACATGTCTGGTTATGAACCATAACTTGACAAGTTATTGTCCATAATTATCTATAACTTGTCTGACTATGAACCATAACTTGACAAGTTTGTCCATAACTTATTTGGTTATGAACCATAACTTGACAAATTATGACCTATTAATTTTTATAACTAAAAATTGACCTATATACTTTTTTAAATTTTTTATATTGACATATTTTCTACTATTTCACTAAAAAAATATTACTCATATAATTTTTAAAACTATTTATCAAGATTAAAAAAAATATATCGAGTTGAGCCCACCCAAAAAGCAGATGAAATAAGAAGTGGAGTGGGGTACCAAATAACCCAAAAACCGTGAAAAAAAAAAAAAAAAAAAAAGATCTCCCAAAATCCTTCTTTGGTTTTCGCAAACGGCTCCTCTGCTACCTCACCTTATCTTCCTCCTTGCAATGCCATGCTTTGCTTTCATCTGTGAGTTCCTCTCTCTCTCTCTCTCTCTCTCTCTCTCTCTCCGCATCCAAAATGAGTTTCTTTTCTATTCTTTTTCTCGAAATATTTTTAGGAAATTTTACTAGAAATGAAACCTCTCAACCCCGTTTTCGTTCTTAAATTAATTCTGGCTTTAGAAAATAAAAGTGAATGAATCAGAGAAGTTTACAAGTAAATAATCAAATTGCATTTTATGCGCCTAGTACATTTTACTTGATGCGGTTTTTTTCTTTTTTCTTTTTATTTTTCCCCCCTCATGAAAGGAAAATGTTCATCGTTCTTCCTAGCTTCAGTTTGAAAAAATTATGGGATTTAATAATTCAGTTGTAACTAGTTATGCAGGAATTCCCGTATATATACACACTCATATATATATATATATATATGTATATATATATATAGGTATATATATATATTTATTTATATATTTGGTCTTGAACAACAAGCATTGTTAACGATTTCGCAGTATCTGTCAAATTTCATCCCAGTTGGGGGAAAACTCCTTAGAATGCTTACTTAGGGAAATGCTCATATTGGGTACCTCATAATAGCCATATATTCATCATATCAAGAAAATCGTTAACTGTGTATTTCTGGCTCCAATTACAAGTTTGAGATTGGAGTTCATAACTTCATACTACTAGGTTCAGGTTCTCATTAGCTGGAAAAAGAGGCTTTTTAGGAAAGAAGAAAGAAAATGTTCATGTCCTGGTGAATTGGTGATGTTATTTGTTGTACAATAGAGCTTAGCTTGCGGTTAGACATGCCTCATTTGTGCATGGTATATGTTTGTTTAAATGTTTCTTTGAGTTTCATTTCATGAAGGGATGTGAACATTGAGAATTAGTATAAGTATAACATCGAGAATTATTTGAGGCCGTACTGTTTGCTGGATTGAACATCATTAGAAATACTTTCATGAATACGTTTAAGAAAGGTTGGGCATGTCTGGATGATATATTTTAAATATGTTGTGTATGATGCTATTCTACTACTTGTATGATGATTTTTATCCTAGTTAGTTGCATGTTTGAATTTGTATCAGGAGATTGTCGTTTTTGCATTTGCCTTCTGATCGTGGTCAAGAAAATCTCTTTCGGCTGCACTTTGGATATGTGGTGGAGTACAGACACTTTCCACCTATCAGAGTGCGGCAACATCATGATATCTCTGTGCCGAGGAACTGGTCTTCTCCTATGTCCCTTGTTAGTTCCTTCCCTAGACTTAACTCTGTAGGATCGCTGCAGAGCTGTGTTGATGTTGATGAGAAATCTGGAACAGACAAGTCCTGCCAACCAATAATCAACATAGATTCATGCACGAGGCAACTTTTGGTTGAGGACGTTCTAGCAGTTAATAGGAGTGACTCTCTCGAAGCTCGTTTGGATAAAGATCTTAAAGAAAAGCAAAGACGAGAAAAGATAGGACTTGCAAACAAAGGGAGAGTGCCATGGAACAAAGGCAAGAAGCACAGTGCAGGTGGTGGGATGTACTGTGTTAGTTTGTTATTGAAACTTGAAATTCTTTAACTGTTTAAACTAAACTGCGTTTCTTTTACTTGACGTGACACAGAGACCCGTGAGCGAATCAGGCAAAGAACACTAGAGGCCTTAAATAATCCCAAGGTGACGTCATGTAAGACACTAAGAATCAGTTAGTTGCAATGCTACCGGGCATTCACACACACACACACACACATGCATCCTTCTTTTTCATTAGATCTTAAGCATGGAAGAAACTTTTGCTTCACGATCGTTTCTTTCTTCTAAATGTTCTCTTGTGACCTCTCAATACTTTTCAGGTCAGACAGAAGATGGCTGAATGTCCCCGTTCTCATAGGTAAGTAACATCACAGTTTTTTATATCGCAGTCTAGGTGAAAATTTTGAAATTTGAAACTTGATTGTGTGTGAGCATTTAGCATACTGAAGGGGAAGGCTTTAGTTGCAAGCTGTTCTCCTGCAGCCAACTTTTCACAATCAGTAGATTTATTGTTCGTATCATAATAAAAGAATTTTCTTTGAAAAGATTCTTGTTTTGAGATTGAAGGGAATACTTTAGTAAAGACGACATTTTTTTACAAATTTTTTTTATTTTTAAAGTCTGAAAATCTAATTTCTTTGCAGTGATGTGGTCAAGCAAAAAATAGGTTCCGCACTTAGACGTCTTTGGGCGAAGCGTTTGAAGTTGAAACGGTCGAGGGAGACATTTTTCCAGTCATGGGCAGAAAGTATAGCAGTGGCAGCTAAAACAGGAGGACCTGAACAAGAAGTGCTAGATTGGGATAGCTATGATAAAATCAAACAGGAGTTGGTTCGGCAGTGGCTTCACTTCACTGCAGAAAAGACAAAGGCAAAGGAGTTGGCAAGGATAATGAGAGAGGAGAAAGCACAGATGAGGAGAGAGGAGAAAGCAGCAAATGCAATAGCAGAAAAGATGGAGATGCTTGTACGCAAGAGAAGATTGCGCGAGGAGAAGTTAAAAGAGAAGGAAGAGAAGGCAAAATCCAAAAGAAAACTATATCAAGACAAAAAGGATTCAACTAGAAGGTTGAAACTTAAACAGAGGTTAAGCCAGGTAATTTCCCACAGATACAGATATAGAGCTATTTTTATGGTCATCATTTTTGGGTCATACACAAATGAGATATCATCAAAGACAACTCAAGGTAGATCGGTCACGCAATGAGTGTAGGTGCCTAAGAATTGAATCATAAAAGACTGCGCATCAGCTTCATCTACAATGAGGCCTTGAAACATTATAGGAAAACAGATAATGCTTGAGAATCATACGTATTGAAACAAAAACAAAAATCAGGGCAATCGTCCTTGAGAATGGAGGAAAAAAAAAAAGGCCATCTTTACAATTTTTTTTTCTTATCAATTCATAAAAGCATTATAAGCATTTTCTTTTAACAGGGGTCCCTATCTAAACCAATGAAATGCTTACCGCTGTCCGCTTGACTGATGCTATATTTCATCATGTGCACAGATTCGCCAGAAGATTTCAATTGATGGTCAAGTCTCTAGGCAAAAGGGCACAGTTAACTCTCACATTCCAGCCTTGGAAAAATTGGATCTAGAGCTTATTAAGAGAGAGAGTTTGCAAAGAGAAATTTCTTTTGCAGATCAGATAAGAGCTGCCAAGAACAAAAAAGCAGAATTTGCCCCTACAAAAGCCCTGGCAGCCCCATCTTGTGTTCATCACTCTTTTAGTGGAAAACCATGATTTTGAAAGCTCAACCTTCCACATTCTTCATCAAAAACAGGCCTTACATGCGCCAGCAGGTGGAGTGGCTGCTCTTGACTTTCGATGATTGGCGTGTTTCTTTATTTCCCTTTTCATTTCCCGTGGTTTCTCTAGAGGAATTAGTAATTGCACTCTTATAACATACTTGAACCAGTCTTCTCATGTGTTTTTGTAGCTTTATCTCAATCATGAGAGATGGCACTTGATTCGATTGAGCTGTACAAGGCGTCGTAATGTCGGGTTCAGTCAGATAAACTTTAGTCCCTGTGGTGAAAGGAAATTTTGTCATGAGCTATCTCGTCTGAGTTGGGATTGGGAAGCTCCTTGCTTGCTTAAACCAAGTTCTTTCTCAATTTTTGTTGACCCCGATCACTGCATGTAATGAGTTTAAGGAGTTGTACAATAAATAAAGCATTTTAACATTGTTAAAAACGGATGATATGTGTTCCTGGGTCCGTTGGGGAACTATGTGTGTCATGCTTGTATGACTCTAAGAGTGATGGAGGGTGTGCGAATGCGAAGGTGTTAGCATAGCATTAGCCTATGAGTTTCTTTTTTTTTTTTTTTAATATTAAAAATGAACCAACGGTAAAATTTAAATGATATGTGTGTGTGTATTTAGTGTAGGCACCGATCAATGAATAAAATTGGCATTCGCCTATGAGTTTCTTTTTTTTTTTAATATTAAAAATGGAAAAGTAAACGAGAATGATTTTAAATAGTTTTTTTTTTTTTTTTTTTTTGGCATTGATACCCCTTCAATTTTACACGTTTGATAAATTCAGTCTCAACTTTTAGGACCCTTTCAGAAGATAAACTCAAATTATAATTTTTTATTTTGACGTTTAAAATTCAAAATTTTTGTGAGAGAAAAATATTGTAGCAGAATTAATTATTTGAGTTTGAGTATATGAAACAAACGGATCCAATCTTGGCAATTTTCTCGCTAAACTTTAATAGTTATTGTAATGTTAGTCAAATTAACAACGCAGTTAAAATTAGAGACGATTTTTTTCACATGAACATTTAATGAGGTTAATTCTGATCTTTTTGTATCGAATTGGTCCCACGTGAACATTATAAGTGATTTTTTTTTTTTTAAGTCAAGAACCTGGGAACTTGAGATTCTTCCGTAGAATTGAGGTTGCCAGATCGTGACATGGGATCTACATTTTGCAACAAAAATATTCTCAGGACCTCCTAAAGAAATTGGCGTGGTTGGCTGCAAAGTGTTTGAAAGCCAATTTATCGACCAGGAGAGAAGGAAAAGAGAAAAACCAATGGACATGGAAGAGTATCGGCAAACACGAAAATGAGATGTGACTTTATATGAGAGTTTTTAATTGTAACAGAAAAAGTTAGATATGACTTTTTGTGAGAATTTTTAACTGTAGCAAAATTAGAATTGAAAAACTTATTTGCTTATCCCATTCCAGACCATATATCAGCTTGTATTGCAAGTGTTATTAGCCAATTTATGTACACAAACCTTACATAGTGAAGCAATCTATCGGATTCTAAGATACATAAAAGGATTTCCCGGAAAAGGCTTGTTATTTCAAAAAAAAAAATACGGAGCTTAAATTGAACGTTTACATAGATGCAGATTGAACAAGGTCCAGTCTAGATCAATGATCAACTATAGGATATCATACTTTCATAGATGAGAATTCGGTCACTTGAAAATACAAAGAGCAACCGGTTACAGAATGCTCGAGTGTAAATGGAATTCCAAGATATAGTTCAAGGAATATGTAAGCTGCTGTGGGAAAAACAACTAATAGGATAATTCCATGTGAATTGAGAATAAAAGTAGGGATATTTACCTTTTTATACTTTGTAGTTTGGGTTTATTTAAAAAGTATACTTTTAATTTTTGATCTCATCAAATATATACTTTTAAATTATATTTAATACTAAAATTTATACATTTTCACAATCAATCCTCGATTTTAACCTTAAGAATACCTAAAATACTATTAAATAAAAACATAGAAAAAGGAAAAAAAAAACCTTTAAACTCACAATTTTGACCTCTAAAATATGTAAAATACCATTCAAATGTTTTTTTTATTATAACATTAGAAAGTTTGTGTTTTTCTTTTTTTTTTCCTTTTTCTTAATGATAGTTTAGTCATTTTAAAGGTCAAAATCAATTATTGACCGAGATAAGGCATAAATTTATATATTAAATCTAATTTGAAAGAATACATTTGATGATATCAAAAATCGAATGTATAGATTTTAAATAAACCTAAAACACATGGTATAAAATATAAATATCCCATAAAAGTATAAGGTCCTATGATGTTGTACTGGGACAATAAGGCAGCGATAAATAAGCTACTTGAATTTGAATACTAGGTCAAACAAAAAGGTATATGGCACGAACGGTATAAGAATAGGGAGGGGGCTTGCTCTAAACTTCAAAACAGATTTTTGCATTTCAGTGAACAAGGCAGTTATTCGACTATCATATAGATGTACCGCGGGTGGCTTCTCTCTTGGTTGTCGTGCACAATCCTATTCAACATGATCAAGTTAAGCATGTGGAGATTGATACAATTCATCAAGGAGAAGATCGAATCATGGTTGGTTTGTACTCCCTATATTCCTTCTCACTTTTAACTTGCAGATGTTCTCTCCAAAAGACTACTCAGTTCAATGTTTCAACTAATGTACGGGGGAGTGTTGAAAATTCTAGAGTCTTTTAATTGTTATTAGTTGTAATTACTTACCAACTCTATCTATACCTAGTTAGATAGTAGTGGGCAGATGGTAGATAAGAGTTGTACACATATTTGTATCCTTATATTGATCAAGATGCACAAAAATAAGGGATTCTTTCAACCTTTAGACAACAAAATCATCACAAGTAGTAGCAAAATACTTGGAAAAGATAACTCGGGCCCTTGATGAGATTTGATAGCATTCAAGGCATCAGACCACGCGTGCATCTTTTGCCATCTCAAAACTCTACAGCAAAATCCCAGATTTAGCTAATTCCATGTCCCAAGTCCAGACTCGATTGTTACAAGCAACAACCATGTTCTCACCTTTTAATCGTAGATAGCAACTTTGATTCCTACACGTAAACAATTCCGTTCAAAACTTACTACATACCACAGCATTTCATCCTATAAAGTAGCAGAAGAAAGGTTTTCCTCTGTCAAGCGTCCAAAACAGTGAAGAATAATCAGCTGTTTAAAATCTTAATGAATTTCACATTACCAAGAAGATTCATCTAACAAGATTAACTACATTTCTCAGGATAAATGATTACTCCAACGCTAGTACAAGGCCTCGCTCATTTCACAAATTCGAGTTTTCAGTTTTAAGTTTCTACCATCTCAGCTCGAATTGAAAACTCAAATCCGCAAAGCGAATAATACCTAAGTATCAAATAACAAAGTAGATGTAATAAAGAGCATGCCTAACAAAAAATAAAAGTAATAAAGACCAATATCCAGAGTTTACAGACCATTGGGAAAACTCACAAAGGGTATTAGAACATGATGTCGGCCATTTAAGGTACAATTAACAGTATCGCAACCTAATATGCCCAGCAAAATAAGATTTAATCCAACTCTTTTATCTTAGTACTAGTAATATAAAACAAAACAGGATGCCATTTTTGCTTATCTACACAGCTCACAACGCTCAAGGCATTTCCCAATTGGACTAGTAATTTCCTCCAGATGCGTCCCTGTCAGGTGTGTAGCTGTTCTGGTATTCATTGTTGGGAGCATTACCAGACCATCCTGCGTTATTCTGCTGCATTCCTCCCATGTTTGGCGGTGGCCCACCTCCCATGTTGTTGGGTGGTGCCCCTCCGTAGTTGCTAGGTGGTGCTCCTCCGTTGTTGGGTGGCGCCCCTCCGTAGTTGCTAGGTGGTGCTCCTCCGTTGTTGGGTGGTGCCCCTCCGAAGTTGCTAGGTGGTGCTCCTCCATAGTTGCTAGGTGGTGCTCCTCCGTAGTTGTTCGGTGCTCCTCCGTAGTTGTTCGGTGCTCCTCCGTAGTTGTTGGGTGCCCCTCCATAGTTGTTGGGTGGTCCGCCACTCCAGTTGTTGCTTGGTGGCGCCCCGCCATAGTTGTTTGGCAGATTCATGTTGTTGGGGGGGGGATATCCACCCATGTTGTTTTGGGGAATTCCACCCCTATTTGGTGGTGGACCAATGTTGCTGCCAGGGGGGCCTTGGGGATTTGGCCCAGCATTCTGCACTGGCGGGCGCCTCTGAAAATCTTGGTTCTGCATATTCTCCACACCCCTGTTTAGCGGTAGACCCGTGTTGCTGCCAGGGGGCCCTTGGGGATTTGGCCCAGCATTCTGCACTGGCGGACCCCTCTGAAAATCTTGGTTCTGCATATTCTCCCTTCTCCTCTCAAAGTTCCTTGATCTATCAAAATTACGAGGTCTATCATTGCGTCTGTTTCTCTCATTTGCTCTGGCATTGTTCCTTATCCATTCCTCATGGTACTTGGGATCATAAGGAACTGCCTTACCATCAATAAAAGGTTCCCCTGCCATATGGAAAGTAAAAGGCTTCATCCACAAAATAGTAGCCTCATTAAAATAAACCATTTAGTACATCACGGGATTGAACCCGCAACCCCCCACCCAAACCCCCCAATGCCACTAGACCGAGAGGTCTTAGGCCATTTAAAATAAACCTTTAAACCTTTTGAGGAGTACACTGTTACCATGATGGGAGGTAAACAACCCATATTCATAATTCTAAAGCTACATTTTGCTTTGAATTAAAAATGATGGCAATTTCTCTTCTGATAGCTATTTGAATGTGCAGCACAAAAGGAAGACGGCATAAGACAAGCAAATTATGCCTTTAGACCTTATTTATTCAAACCACAATAGACGATATTCTTCTCGTAATAGAACTTATAGAATTATCTCCCTATCATTCAGGTTGAACAAATAAATTGAACGTGAACTTACAGAAATTAATTAGTTCAAAGACAATATTTAAAATTTGCTATCAGAATCTAAAACTTACCCCCATAGTCTTTGTTCCTTACATCCAAGTATGAATCAGGAAGGACCCAGCGCACTCTAGGCAATTCTGAAAGAATTTGACAAAGAAACGATTAAGAATACAAATCCTGTAAAGCCAATAACAAAAAAAAGTCATGCACTTACCCAAAAACAAAAATTACCTTTAATTTTGTATGAAATTTCTTCAGATACTAATGCTCCAAAAGCATAATAACACCTAGTTGAAACAGAGTAAATCTTCATCCTTGCTTCTTCCTCACTGCAAATGAGATGCATAGGCAACATTAACAACTGATTACATAAATCATGGGAAATATTATCCATCACAAGTCAAAATATATACTTCAATAGTGAAACAAAAAACAATAGAGGTCTTCAAGCAATCATCAAATATAGTTTAACAAAAGCATTTCTTACAGAAGCAATAACATAAATATCTCCTAATTTGGGTTCAGAAATATCTAATAAACAAGAACAAACCCTAAAGATCAAAGAGAGAGAAAAATAACCCAAAATAATTCCAAATACCAAACCAAATCACTTCTATTGTCTTCATTTCTCAAATCAAAACCAGAAAGCAAAACAAACAGAAAAGGAATATTGAATCGAAGAAATAACGAGAGAAGAAAGAAGGATCACCTTCCGACGACTTGGGATAGGGTTTTGATGTAGCTATCAATGATGTCGTCCCTTGTAGGCTCACCCTCGGGCGGCTCCATGACGACGAGCCAGTGCTCGAAATCGCAGCCGTCGAGCAGAATCGTCTCCTTGGGAGGGCGATTGGACCAATTAGGGCTGGGATCCTTGAGAGAGGAGGAAGTGGCGTTGGTGGAGAAGCTTCGGAGGACCGAAGAAGGAGAGACGCCGCGGGCGGTGGCGATGGCGCCGGCGAGGGGACGAAGGCGATGGAGGAGAAAGAGGGAGGATGAGCGAGAGTGAGCGACGGAGGCGGTGGTGGAGAAGGAGCGAGAGAGGTAGGAAGCTAGGGTTAGGGTTCTGGGGAGGCGAGACAAGAAGGTCGCCATGGCTGAAAGATTGAGAGATAAACCAAAAACCCTACCGAAGGAGAGAGATTGGGAAATGAGGGTTTAAGGGTGAGGGGATCCCTTTTATATAATTGATTTCCTGAATTGCCCTTGCCTGACCAATAATGGTATTCTAAATAGGGTTCGTTTGACGTTTTTGTCCCTATAATTTGAGAGAAAGAAATAAATAATAGATTTACGGTGTATAATTAAGGTAAATAACATATTTTTAAAATTATTTAGAGTAAATCATAGTAATTTAAAAATTATGTGATAAAAATATTTTTATCAATAATAAATAAAAAACTTATGTGGTAAAAAAAAAATTTTACTAGTCATAAATAAAAAAATTATACAGTAAAAAATATTGTTACTGTATTTATTTTAAATAGTTTAAAATATGTTATTTACTTAATTTAGTTTCGTAAAAAATGATATTCACTAGAATTTCTACTAAAAATATTTTGATTGAATTTGCAAGTTGTCTAGAGCTTCTTTTTTTCGATTTAGAAATGAATGTTCGGGCTAATCTATGCATGTCTCGATTAAGCCTACGTGATTTGTGTATTATACTTAGAGATTGAAATCTTATCTGCGGGTACCCGCCCTTAATAAGAAGGGTATGAAGATACTAGAAGAGGTAAGGTTTGAATATGGGGATTAGAACTAACTCTTGAGTTGGGGATGGGGCAGGGTTAGGGGAAGCTCCCATGTCTCCGCCCCTAACCCGATTATATGTACTTTTATTATATATATATATATATAAATATTGTACTTTAAAAAATCCTAAAATTTGTGTATAATAATTATAAAGAAAACGGAAACTATCAAAAAGAAAAAGGGAAATTACCTTTCAATTATAAATAACAAATTTTAATAATGTTCTTAGTACTATTTTAATGTTTTGGTTTGTTTACAAACTTAGTTTATGGATTGTTGTAGTTTAATTTGTTTTCATTTTTTTTTAAGACATTAATGAGTATGTTGCTAAATTTTATAATTAATTTAATGAAGTTTACTTTGAGTTTTATAATGTTACGAGAATTTTTTAATTTTTCTTTCATAATAGGTAAATAGGTAGCTTACACCTTCAATACAGATTCTCCGACTCCCGACTCTGCCTAAAATTAGACGGGTATGTAGGCGAGTATGGAAAACAAAATAAGAGTAAATTATGAAGGTGGATGAAGCATACTCGTTCCGGCCCAACCTTTTGATAGAAGGCGCACTAATACATGTGACATGTTGTCTTTTGATAGAATGTTATCTAAAATTTCAGTCTTTCTTATAAACCAGCTCAAAGAACGTATATGAAAACATTTACCTCCAAATTGCAAATAGCCTTCATCTATTCAAGAACACACTATGCAATGCTTTTATTAAATTTATAAAATAATATTAGAAGTTATAAATTAGCTTAGCAATAGTGAAAAGTTTATAGGGACGAAAATATTCCACATGGAGATGACTCCCGTCCTCAGACACTTATTGAAAATGAGAATGAGGATAAGAATAAAATCTAATCTTTAGTCTTGATGGGACAGAAACGGAGGAAGCTCTACCCGCTCCACATTTTTTCCGATATACATACGTTATATATTTTTTAGATAAATATATACATATATAATTTTTTTAAAAATTACTTTTTACTTAAAAAGGAAAAAAAGTAACTGTGTTGTTCTTTATGGCTCTACTATTACAATTTAGTTTGCATATGTTTAGAATTTAGTTTGTATTATAGAACCTTTAATTTTGGTCTAAATTTATAATAAATTTTTATTTAAATTTCAATAATTTTTAGATGCATAGTTCTATTGATGAGGAATAGTGCGTGTATAGAGATGGTTCACAATGCGAAATTCCTGACCCTAACCCCATCTTTCCTTAATCAAAATCATTGTTGAAATTTTTTGATATTTCTCAATATTTGTGTAGAGGTCGATTTCTAACAGTATAATTTGTATTAGGGGTTAATGACCAATTCACGGAGTAATAGATGTTTGATCTGTTTACCTAAGATTGATCTAATGGATGAATGATAAAATACAATGTGGAAAATATAGAGAGACACCGGAATTTATAGTGTTTCACTCCAAATAATAGGGTTACATCCACTGTAGTGTTTGTTGTTTGCACTATATATGTAGAAAATAGGACAAAGAAGCTTGAGAAATTTGAGAGAGACAATAATGGAGGAAAGAGAGAGAGGGAGCGGCTTTAGGGTGTATTGAAGAGGTAATGCACGAGCTATTGGGTTTTGAGATGCTCTGGACGTTGAGGGAAGTTCTCTTTTTATAGCTGCAAACTCTTATTTCTCAAGTAAGGCTAGTTTACCTTTCTTGAATAGAGTTAACTTTCCGGATTGTGTATTATTCAACTTTCTTTGTAGACTTCGTATCTTCTGAGATTTAGTCCACCTTTGGTGCGATTTGATAGCTTCCCAAAATCCCGAAACGGAAGGTTCTTCAGAAGTTCTCAAAATATTTTTCAGAGCAGTCAACTCCTCTGCTCTACCGAGCGGTCGCAGTGGACTCAGATGCTGAAGTCGTTTTGAGTTGATATTGAATCTGGATCGTCTTCTAATCTTCTTGAGCTGCTGAATCCTTCTGAGAGGTTCTCTTGGATGATGATCTTCAAGTCTAGTCAACTCGAGTTAACACGTGTACGGTTGCGATTGAGTGACGAAATCTAACACCAACAATTTGTTTATATATCCATGCAAAAATCTTTAAATATAAATTATTAATATTTTTTATTAATATTCAATTTTTATCCTTGTTCTCCTTCATATGGTGACACTAATTTGAATTTTGCATGACATACTATAATTTTTTGCTCTTCAGGAATTATCTAACTAGTATTAGCTGCATAAAAAATATAATTTAGGGTTTAACCTAAATCTACATTAGGTGATTAACCACCACTTAAGATTCCTTTTCTTTTCACCGTACATTAAAATCCATATTAACACAAAATAAATACATCAATAATCAACAATTTATAGGCGATTAAATAGTACTAGAGCATTGTTCCAATTTAACTTCACAATCATGTTTTCTATTTTAATGGACAATAATGCTGTAAATTATAGAAGCGTTTGCAGGTTATTGTTTTCTTTTGATGCAAGGTGGAAAGATGCAGTCAGCCAGTTACAGAAAGGAAAACAAAAAAAAAAAAAAAAAAACCAAAAAAAAAACAAAAAAACAAAACAAAACAAAAAAACAAAACAAACAAATAAACAAAACAAATAAACAAAAAACAAAAAACAATCACAATAAAATAAAATATAAATTAGAAAGAAATTAGAGTCAGACCATGTAACCACTTTTTGGCAACTGAACCACTATTTTTTTAATTCAAATCTTAGCATGAACAAAGCTGATCCCATAACAAATTTGCCTATTCTTTGTAGATAAATCCCATTCCAAGCAATCACACAAGTTTTTTTTTTCCCCCCTTCCCTCTTTAGGAAACAAATCAGAAACTAGCATAAGTAATTAATCACAATTAGCAGCTTTCAAGTAAATAATAAGAATTAATTAACAGCTGTTCTTCTTAAAAGTCAGAGATAATTTTTTCTTACCAAACTGTTCGAGTTGTGTGAGATATAGTTTAGGCAACCAACACCAACCTTCCGCAGTCAATATTTAGCTCAACTGAAAAGCTTCCCAAGCAGACTCAATCCCACTCTTGCACTCTTTCTTTCTCTCTTTTGTATTTCTTGAGACTCTTTTTTAAGTGTTACAATTTTCAAACCCCATTAAAAATCCCATTCCTAGCAAGAAAAAAGAAATGGAAAAGGAGAACCCAAATGAAGAATATTATCTCAAACGGACTATAAGCCCATGAATTCCAAACATCAAAACTAGCTTGCTTTATCTCGTCTTAGCTTGTGTTTGACACTAAAAACTTAGTTTGGTATGTTGGTTCATCTTCTTTCTTTCTTCAACATAATCCCACTTGACACCACATTCCTCCTCTCAGTCTCTTTCACTCTCCCCAATGGAGTTACCAACAAAACAGCCGGTTTCTGGTAGCCGGAAAATCTCATACTCGATAGAAACGAGGAACCTGTCATACAGATTGAGGACCCAATTTGATGAGGTGAATTGGGCATGCTTTGGTTGGAGCAAAAAGACAAATCAAAATTTCATTTTGAAGAATGTAAATTGTGAAGCAAAGGGGAGAGAAGTAACTGCAATTGCAGGGCCTAGTGGAGCTGGCAAAACCACACTGCTCGAGATTCTTGCAGGGAAGATTTCTCCAAGTGAAGTTTCTGGCCAAGTTCTGGTTAATGATAGGCCTATGGATACTAGATGTTTTCGGAGAATATCCGCTTATGTCACTCAATTTGATGCCTTGTTTCCTTTACTTACAGTTGAAGAAACACTCATGTATAGTGCCCTCCTAAGGCGGTCCGGGGGCCAGAAAGAGGCTGCTGCTAGAGTGAGACAGCTGCTGAAGGAGTTGGGGTTGGATCACGTTGCGGATTCAAGAGTTGGAGGAGGATCGAGCAGTGTTGTTTCGGGTGGTGAAAGGCGGAGAGTTTCGATTGGAGTTGATTTAGTCCATGACCCTGATGTGATTTTGATCGACGAACCGACTTCAGGGCTGGATTCTGCTTCAGCACTCCATGTAGTCTCTTTGCTCAAGACGATGGCAGTTAGTCAAGGCAAGACGGTTGTTCTAACCATCCACCAACCCAGTTTTCGAATCCTCGAGCAGTTTGATCGAATCGTTCTGCTTTCAAATGGAAATGTGGCGCATAATGGACCGCTGAATCTTCTTGAAGAGAGGCTTACGTTTGCCTGGAACCATAGAATTCCCATGCATGTCAATGCGCTCGAATTCGCCATTGATGTTGTTGAAAGCTTGGTTGTACAAACTTCAGAAACTTTTGGCAGGCAATATAATTTCCTCGAGACAATAGACAAAGAACAACAAAATAGGGATCGAGATCCCAAAATCAGGCTTGCGTTATCTGGAAGTTGTACAGAAGAAAAGTTTGTTTTCTACACAAATACTAGGCTCAAGGAAGTTGTAATACTAGGGAAAAGATTTTGCAGCAACATATTAAGAACCAAGCAGCTGTTTACGACAAGAATTGTCCAAGCACTAGTGGCTGGATTAGTACTTGGAACCATATTCCTTGATGTTGGCAATGACCAAGGAAAAGTTGCTTTACAAACGCAAACCGGGTTTTTCGCATTCAGCCTCACTTTCTTGCTATCTTCCACAACAGAAGGCCTTCCAATCTTCCTGCAAGAGAGAAAAATTCTAATGAACGAGACGGAAAGAGGCGCTTACAGAGTTTCCTCCTATGTCATGGCAAACACCCTCGTGTTTCTTCCATTTCTTCTGATGGTTAGTATTCTGTATGCCACGCCGATTTATTGGCTTGTCGGATTAAGGAGAGAAATCGACGGTTTTCTTTACTTCTCTCTAGTGGTTTGGATGGTTCTCTTGATTTCCAATTCATTTGTGGCATGTTTCAGTGCCCTAGTGCCCAACTTCATCATGGGGACATCAGTCATTGCAGGGCTAATGGGATCTTTCTTTCTCTTTTCGGGCTATTTCATATCGAAGGAAAACTTGCCTAATTACTGGCTTTTCATGCACTACTTGAGCCTTTTCAAGTACCCTTTTGAGTGTTTCTTGGTAAATGAGTATGGTGTAAAGCAAGGGAAGAAAAAGTGCTTAGAAACTGAGCAAGGAAGAGGGTGCATTCTATATGGAGATGGGTTCTTGAGACAGCAGGGTTTGAAGGAGTCTTTGAAATGGAGCAATTTGGGTGTGATGTTGGGTTTCATTGTTGGGTATAGAGTGCTTTGTTTTTTGATTCTGTGGTACAGATGTTACAGAAGCAGAAAGTAGATGGCTAGAAGTTCTACATTTTTTTTCCCCATTTATTCTTATATTTGTCTTAGTGGATACATATTTGTTTCTGTTGTATCATTCGTTTGCTCAGTTATATTAATGATGATTAAACAAATGTACCAGTAATAACCATCATTAATAATACTCAATATATATATATATATATATTTTTTTTTTTTTTTTTGAAAGGCAATATATTTCTCATTTCAATAGCAATATTATTATCATAGGAGTACCAAAAAAAAAAAGAGAAAAAAAAACTGACATTAACATAGAGCTAGTGGACTTCTGAGTAGCTCAAACTTGGCTCCAAGTCACTAATGACATCTTTTTAGGCACTACAAATGATAGGCATATACACTATAGTAGATGGAAACATAACTCTTACCTCGCGATTTCTAGCAATAAGAAACTAGTAAATGCAGCATCAAAACTTTCTACAATAGCCTCTGCCTCTGCAGGGAAAACAAGCATGTTCCTGCGCTCGAAAGACCTCTAATTTTGGTAGATTCATAAAGGATATTGCTCGATTCGTTTTTCGATTGCTACAACATATATCACAAGTAGTTTGTAGAATAATCTGAGAAGCTTAAAGGAATTCTGTCCTTTTGTAACAAAACAGAGGAATGAAATCTAGTCAATTGTGAAAAAAAAATTTACACTCAATATAGCCAGAAATTAGGCAAGTACAAAAGATTTGTTTGACTCACATTTTAGTTTTTTTTTTTTTATACAAATTCTGGAGCAAAATTTCATTGAATTTTGGTTAAAGAAAAAAAAAAAAAAAAAAACACTCTACTTTTAAAACGTTACCAAACAAGGAGGCTTTACTTAACTAATTACTCCGGTCATATATAGAATTGAAGGTCATGGTAGCAATTGAAGTGTCCATGCCTGATGAAGATGTTTTCCCCGAGTCTACAAATACTGCGTCAGACGAATATTTTGTGTTGACCTTATCTTTTTCATCTCCTCCACCTTTCAGACCCATGAACTCAGAAAGCAATCCTGGTTTCGATACCGTCATGTCATTCACATCTTTGTCCCCACTTAGCATCTCAACAACAGTAGACATGGTTGGCCTGATCTTCGGCATGTCTTGAGTGCAGAGTAGAGCAATCTTTATAAATTTACAAGCCTCGTCAAGATTGAGATCATCGTTTAATGACGAGTCTACCAACTCGGCAAGCCCCCCTCTCTCATATAGATACCATGCCTGCAATTGAAGATTCTATAAGTTCTACAAAAATTCCATCATGTCATGCCCTTAGAAGCATGAAAAATAGAACAGTAACCCCATACCCTAGACAAATACATAGCCGAAAAATATGGATAAAAAACAAAACTTTTTTTTTTTCCTTTTCCCAAAAGATTGTTGCTGCAGTTAGTAAATCAAGAGTGCTCGTTCACAAGCCAATTCAACAATTTTAGCTGTTATCTTCTGCAATATACTTATGGTCATGAGTACCACCAGGAGGTGTTTGTTTGAGTACTAATACTATTTAAATATAGATAATCGACTTATGCAGGAAATTTTAGTTAAACCTTTTTTTTTTTAAATAAATTTTAGTAACCTGAACAGAGGAAAAAGGTGCTGAATTAGACACGGTTGGCATATAAACTCAGTGACAAAAATGTTATGAAAAATAAATAGATGGTGTGGGAGAATGGGAACTGATAGCAATAAGAAGGATTTTCAACCACTCATAATCATCATAATAAAGAGGAATAACAGAATAATATCGTCCAAAATGTGGTGAGAAGCCATCTAAAGTTACCAATGTAGAAGTCTTCCGGATAAAAACCGACCTTATGTATAGATGACGAGATACATTTTCGTTGTAACGTATAGAACAAGTGAAAGCCAGTTAATGTCAACTCAGAAATGGAAACAAAAACATTTCCACAACAGCATATCTGACAAAATATTTCCACGATAACATATGTGACATTAAAAAGATTCATACCCGTTCAAGGAGATACTGGTCTTTTTCTGGTAACCGCCTGTTTGTATTGCTCCTCCCACTAACAATCTCTAATAGCAACACACCAAAACTGTATATATCCGCTTTCCTCGTCACCTGACCTCGTATGGCGTATTCAGGTGCCAGGTAACCTCTACATGAACCAAACAACAGTGCAAATATGACACAATTAAATCGCCAAGTAATTGTAGTGAGAATAAAAGCTGAAATCCATAGCATAATACTTTGCATGAAGCACTTAGATTACCAAGTGTGATTTTCTGTAACTGCATCTTCCAAAGAAACCTAAATTTTAACCATTTATTTCGAAAATTAAACAGAAATTACAAAATTGATAGCAGGTGAAAAGCGACTTATACAATTATTTTCAAGCTGTGTTTTCAAAATCTGTATGGAAGTAGAAACTGAAGGGTGCGTTTAGAATTGGTTCCAAAATGTTTTTGTTTTCTATATGAAAATAGAAATGAAAACGTTTTCATTTTCATTTTGAAATTATTTCTGAAATGCGTTTGGTAGTTTTATTCAGAGATTGATTTCAGTTTTAAAAAAAACTGAAACTGCGTTAGGTGGTTTAATTTTTGAAAACATGTAATAATATTTAAAATAATAATATATTAAATAAATAA
>NW_010366287.1:320409-337492 GCF_000414095.1 Morus notabilis | reverse complement strand
ATAATATTATTAAATATATTAAATAAATAATATTATTAAATATATTAAATAAATATCATTATATAAGACAAAAACGGTTTCAGAAAAGAGAGAGAAGAAAATAAAATAAAAAAAAATGAAATCCGTTTTTAGAAAACGAAAACGAGAAAATGAAAACATCTTTTTTTCGTTTTTAATTTTTCACAAAAGACAAAAACGATTTTGTTTTTGTTTTTAAAAAATTTTTAGGCCAAACGCATTTTATGTTTCCGTTTTCATTTTTTAGTCTCAAAAAACGTAAAAAATGGAAATGAAAACGGAAACAAACAGGGCCGAAGTTTCACAAACGTACGCTGTTCCAGCAACACGGGTACTAATATGGGTCATACTGCCGGGGATAAGCTTTGCAAGACCAAAGTCAGAAATTTTTGCCCTCAGATCTTTGTCTAAGAGGACGTTGCTGGCTTTGATGTCTCTGTGAATGATATGTGGCTGGACCTCCTCATGTAGGAAAGCCAGGCCACGCGCCACATCGATGCAAATTCTACGCCTCGTATGCCAACCAAATTGGATGCTACTGTGGCCTGCGCCTAAAAAATATTGAGCAACTAAGTCATCACATGAAAAGCAAGGGAATCAAACTTAATGTAGACAATAATTACCAAGAAAAATTTGTGCAAGACTATTGTTCTCGAGATAGCCGTAGACCAAAATCCTGTGACTTTCCTCAACACAACAACCATATAGCTTAACCAGGTTATCATGCTGTATATTTGCAATCACATTGATTTCTGTCAAAAACTCTTGAACGCCTTGTTTTGACTCGGCTGACAGCACCTTTATAGCTGCCACTGTACCATCCTTTAATTTCGCCTATGTAATCACAAGTATTTGGAGAAAGAAAAGGGAAGTCAAGAAACAGTGTTTTCGATTAGCAAAGCACAATGCCGACATAATCGTCATCAAACTTTCTTAGTGTGTTTACCTTGTAGACAAAACCAAAACCTCCCTGACCGACTTTATTTGCTGGACTGAAATTTTCCGTGGCAATTCGTAATTCTTTATAAGAATAGAGTTTGACATTCTGAAGGACTGAGAGCACTGTATGATATTGTCAGCATATAACGAAGTTGAATAATCCAAACTCTCACTATACCCTAAAAACCTAATTAAGGGAATGTACTTGGAAAATGTACGCCAAAACAAAAATCCACAACATGAAACTGAAGGCAAATATTCTCAAGGATGAAAATATCGATATTTACAGAAATATTGGTACTTAAATTTTATGGAAATATCGACGGAAATATCGATATCGGTGGAAATTGACGTAAAAAACAAAAATTCATACTAAAACATGCTATTTTCATATGGGACTTTAAAAACCTTAAAATAGATAATAATACTTTAATTAGATGAAACTCTCAATCAAAATACTAATTGTTTGATAAATATGTAAGGTACAATGTGATCATAATACCATAAATACTAAGCACACGTTCACAAATTAAGTAAAATAGCTAAAAGTCAACATAATTAATATACCATACATATATAGTTTCATACATATATAATGATAAATTATCAATACCAAAAGAAGCTTCTAGGAGGTTAGAAGGTATTTTAAACACATTCTTAGTTTAAACAATATTGATACCAAAGACATGGAGTTTGAATAGTTCCTCATATAATTTTGGACATGCTATATTTTTTAGATTTTTTTTAAAGTAAAATAAAAAATATATATATATAATTGCAGAAATTTATGTGAAAATTCGCCAATATTTCTACGAAATTTCTGTAAAATTTTTACGATATTCGGTCATTTAACACTAAATTTTACCCATAAATGGAAATTTCCATGAAAATATCGATATTTATGGAAATATCCATGGAAATTTCAAGATATTATGTGGAAAAGATACTACACCCCTATTTCCATATCGGCACTTCCAAAATACGGAAATTTCCGTGGAAGTATCAATAAAAATGTCGATATTTTCATCCTTGTCTATTCTTTGAAGGAAATAAACGAACACTATCAAGAATTCTTTAAGATGAATTCTGAATTTTTCGTATAAAATTGAGACATTAAGCTGTGTACCTCCATCAATTTCCCTAGTTCGCCTAGCAGATGAGTCACCCTGCTCTCCGAAGAAGCAAGAGAAACAAGTCATTACCATTTTCTTCGGTTGAGTGGTACCACCACTCAGTTAATTACGCACCCTGCCAAAGTAAACCCGAACATTAACATACGATCGCACAAACGGAAAAACTTTTCTTTTGCTGCTTGTTCCTTTTAGGAAGAAGAGAGCAATGGATGAATAGCCGCCTCTAACAAGAATGAAACTTTGGTAAATGAAAATTATACATTAAACTATATAGTTCTCCTTATTGTAAACAGTCGTTACAGAATAAAATGCAGTACAACAGTCAAATATATCACCCTGAAAATCCACTGAAATTTATGGCCTGTTTGTTTCACTGGTTCGGTTCAGTTCAGTTCAGTTCGAGTTGTGAAACAAGTTTAAGATTGTGTTTGGCAAGCACACAATCCGAATTATAATCCCTGTTCAAACTGAGTTAAACTGTCAAACTTAAAATTTAACTCCCTCATCCATTTCAATAGTTCAAACCATTTTTAAACGGTAAAAGATGTCCATTCTCTCTTCTTTTTCACCTACCAAACACAAATTCGGATTTTATTCCCTGTTTAGATTTAAACTTTAACTGCACATCCAAACGCCAATTCAGACTACAGTTTAAACCGTACAGTTCGGATTTTTCTGTTCAAATAAAAAAGTTTAAATCAACACAATTCGAGCCAACGAACTAAGCAGAGACCTAGTAATGCGTCTAATTGGATTAATTCTTTTTTATAACTGATATACCATCTAGTTCTTTTTTTTTTTTTAAGGAAAAACACAAGAGATAAAGAAAGCAACAACATTAATCAATAAATAGAGGTTAGCATATTTCAGTTTAGCATAGCTCAAAGCTGAGACATAGTGGAACAACAAGGAATACAAGGTTTTAAAATACCTCTTATTTATGCCAAATATTAGAGGGGGAAATGTCGTATTAGTACTGGGAAGCAATCTGATATCTGCCAAACTCAAGCCTAATACTAGAAGCCATGTACCTAGTACAAGTAGTTAGAGCTGTTTAATGAACATGGTCATAAGAATATAAACAACCTTTGCATTCCAGTTCATGAAAAGAGTGTTCCAAGTAAAGGGGTTTCAAGATTGTTTGAACAGGATGACATTCTAGCTATTGCAGCATAAATCCACAACACACACATATATATAATGGGTATAGTTCTTTTTTTTTTTTTCTTCTTTCAACTTAGAGTGAGGGGATTCGAACTCTACAGCCCATTGTTGATTTGGTGTGGGATTGCCTGAAACCGCTTTTGTCTGTCCTTTTTTTTGGGGAATCTTCATTCAATGGCAGGAAAGGAAAACATACACACACACACACACACTCACACACACACAGATAATTACTACAACACCTTATTCCATATAAAGTACTAAGAACATGAATAGAAATAAAAAGCACTAAACCTTCTCCTTGATTGATGAGAAAATACAAGGGAAAAAAAAGACATATATACTCTTAGGCCCCGTTCACTTCGCTGATTCGAGTTTAGAATTCGAGTTTTTCTTCAGTAAAAAGCTCTCACAAACAATCACATTTAACTTTTTTACTACAGTAAAAAGTTCTCACATAAAATCACATCTCAACTCGAATCAGCGAAGTAAACGAGGCATTAATTTGGTTGTCTCTAAAAAAATGTCGTATTAAGGGCCGTATACTTAAACTTAAATCCAGACCGTTTGTTTATATATGTAAATCAAATCATTAACTCTACCTACCTATGTTTTTTCTCTCACAAAAAATTTTAATTTCAAACGAGAAGAATATAGTTTGAGTATCTTGATTCAAGTACTAAACCTGAGGTTCTCATAAGCATAAAAGCCAAAATTCATATCATATCTTGAAAAAGAAAAAAGAGAGAGAAGAGGAAAAAACCTCAATAAAGAAAAACAACCAGAAAATGAAAACCCAATAATCCTACATTTCTCAGCACCCTGAATTATATCTAAATTTTTCAAGGATAACCCAAAATTTACTTTTTTATTTTTTTTAAAGAAAACCCCGCAAAACCAAAGAGAAAACAAGGGAATCCCAATTCAATTATTCAAAAAAAAGAAAAAAAAAACTCACCAATACAGCTATGGAATTTGCAGTAGAGGGTCCTCCTCGTACGATACGATATCTATCGGTATCTGTCGGAGTCAAGATGCAAGTGAAAATGATTCCTTTCAATTCTATCTCTGGTCTTCTGCTGAAAGCAAAAACTACAAACGATTAATAATCGACTGGCGTGGTACAGTTCTTTTATGACGTCAAAAGTAAAGTAATTTGATCAGTCAACGTCATTATTTTCCTTTTTCTTTTTCCCAATTCCCACCTCTTTTTATTCTTTTTCATGCCATCTTTTCTTTCTTCTTTTCCGTCCATGTTGTTTGACTTGGGAAACTCCCCGGAAACAAGCAACACAATAGTGCTGAGTGGGGATAGATCGGAAAATGTGGGTAGTTCGCATTTTAACAGTATTTTTGATAGTGAAAAAGTTTGGGAGTCGTGAGCGTTATCATATTCTCTTCTGAACATTGTTAAAAACGACTCCTCATAACTGATAAGAATGTTTCACGAGAAGACTTATAATCAGGTCATGTATGGTTGCACCCTATATGCTAATTAATTAGTGACGGGATCACTCATCCACTTCAGTGAAAACGTATATTAAAGTCCGTTTATTTTACCGATTTGAGTTTAAAATTTGAGTTTTGTTACAGTAAAAAACTCTCAGAAATAGTCGCATCTAACTTTTTGACTACAATAAAAAACTCTCACATAAAATTACATCTCAACTCGAATTAAAAACTCGAATCAACGAATTAAACGAACATATTAATAACACTTTTTTCTTTGTGGGTGTCACGGAAGGGTAAACTTGTTTTGAACCAAATATGCATCAGCTTTTATTATTATTTTTTTATTTCATTTTAAAGTGGTTTTAATCAAACCCAATATTTATAACAGGCACTCTTGATAAGGATGCCTAATGTAAAAGCCTCATTTTTTTAATATATTATGTTTGGTAAGAGGGTCTCTCTCTCTTCAGTTATTCAGACTAACTATTACCGGTCTTATTTGGACAGTTATTCAGACGAACTATAACCGGTCTCATTTGGACATTTCTACTGCATACAAATTTATCTCCTTGTATCTTTGACTTATTAGAGATTTTAAGTTTGAGATGAGATTACTTAAAAAGAATTAAAACTTAGGGTAAAACTGATTTTTTTTTTTTTTTAGAAAAAAATTCATGTAAATGTTGCAATTAAAAAAATTTTAGGGGGGTAAACACAAAATTCAACAAGGCAAAGTTGAGATATTCAATTTTCAAAATGGGAACTTTTTTCATGAGAGGAAAAAAGAAATATACCATTGCTTTTGCAGTTTTTAATATGCAGCTAAAATGGAAGATGAAGGGACATCTGATCTATTTCGACCCTTAAAGGAGGAAAATGAGAAGAAACAAATATATATATATATATATATATATTTGCTGAATAAAGAGAAGAAACATAATTTAGGAGAAAACAATGAAGGTGCTTTGCTATCTATGTATCCTGCAAACAATACATGAGAATGCAACTTTTTCCATATTTGATCCCAATACAAATATTCAAAAGCAAAAATATGACAGGAGAAGAGTAATTCTTGAAGCTATGCAAATAATCCTTCCCTAACCAGTAATTCTTGGTGTTAGTCTTACAACTAGACAAAATCAATCTTTACAGAAATGATTTATTGTTTCAATCTGGTGCCTAGTTCCATCTTACAATAAATAGTTAAGGCACAATGATGTTCATAAATTTCCTTTTCGCAAATGCCAACCACCACTTATTCGGAGTCCCATTGGGTCTATAGGCAACACTCAATAATCGACCACTGGTTTCCTCTCTTATCTGCTTCAGATAATTCCTGAGTAGTTCTGCATTCAAATGTATGTAAGATCAGCCAAAAGAAAATCATAAATGGTTGTATTAGACTGTACAAGAAAGGGCAAATCTGTAAACAATTTAACAATAATATCAATGAATTCTGGAGCTGCTATATCACCAAGGGTCATCCGTTTTTGTTGTTCTGTGGTCATTACTAGCACGTAGTAAGAATTACGTAAAACTATCAATCAAAATCATCAATCCATAAGGACGTGTTTTCCTTCAAAAGGCACGATCTGGATAAAAAATCAAATACACCATGTTTGAAGATTCAAGATTAGTCCATTAAATGGATTTTATACAGAAAGCCACAAAGTCAATGACCATGACAAGGAAATATATAATTGCATATCTCAAAATAACTTGGGAATTCGTAACAGCTTAAAAGAGACGGGGAAATAAAAAAATATAAAATTGCATATCTAAGTACGTGTTTTCCTTCGAAAGGCACGATCTTCTATGCAGAATAAAAAGTCAAACACACCATGTTTGAAGATTCAAGATTAGTTTATTAAATGGATTTTATACAGAAAGCCACAAAGTCAATGACCGTGGAAATGTGACAAGGAAATATATCCCCCGTTCATTTCGCCGATTCGAGTTTTGTTACAGTAAAAAGCTCTCACATAAAATCACATCTCAACTCGAATCAGCGAAGTGAACGGATTGCATATCTCAAAATAACTTGGGAATTCGTAACAGCTTAAAAGAGACGGGGAAATAAAAAAATATAAAATTGCATATCTAAGGACGTGTTTTCCTTCGAAAGGCACGATCTGCTATGCAGAATAAAAAGTCAAACACACCATGTTTGAAGATTCAAGATTAGTTTATTAAATGGATTTTATACAGAAAGCCACAAAGTCAATGACCGTGGAAATGTGACAAGGAAATATATAATTGCATATCTCAAAATAACTTGGGAATTCGTAACAGCTTAGAAGAGAAAGGGAAATAAAAAAAGAGGTAACAGCAAAAGTTAATGGACTATAAAATTAGACTGCAATTTTTAACTTGTCGCAAGTGTAGAAACAATTATACTAAAGGCAAACCCAACTAAATAAGAGCTTCACCTGCTTCCTTCTGGGATTGAGGAAGAGGGAAAAGGCCTGGAAAAGGAAAACCAGACTCTCCGGGCACAGGAACATTTTCGAGGCCCAAGTTAATGATTGCCTTGGTTCCTTCAGCCAAAGTTCTGCAACCTTCAAGCCTCTTCAAAGCCACGTTAATGTAGAATGTCAGGTAAATAAGGAGCTTATCGGCTGAACTCTTAATATCGAAGTTTCTAAAGAACACATTGGCACGAAAGAATGTAATTGCCTCATCGACAATGTCAGTTTGATCTACAAAAAGTTTCCCACACACAAAACATCCATAAGAGATCTTGAAGCATACTTATTATCAGACACTTAATAAAGGTTCTAAATATACAAGTAAAACCTTGATCTCCAACTGGAGCAGGACCCTTTATATGGCTTTTCAAAGGCAGCAGAGGACAACCACAAGCTTTAGTAACTCTTTCCTCATCCATAAAGCTTGAGTGATAAACCTGTCGTTGGAATCATCTTTGTGTTATCATATTTATCATATGAGATAATAACCAAGTTTGCACCACAGTCAATAATCAAACTAAACATATTAGGACTTGAAGTCTTGAATTAATTATCATAACCATTTGGCAAATGCGCATATCTAATACAAAAGTCGAATTAGCCACTTTGAAGAAGTTTTTTTTTTCTTTTTTTTTTTTCCTAGCAAAGAAACCATACACAAACAACCTATACCTGCAAATTACAACACAAACCATTTGATAGGGGAAAACTCCATCAATTTCCCATCTTTGGGTTATCATTGGAGACCATCCACCAAGTTTTTTGCCATTAATCCAGAATCAAACTAGCATAACAATTAGGCAATTAGGCAATTGTGTATATCAAATGCAAATGCAAATATTTCGAATTTGCCCTCTGAAAAAGGTTTTTATTTATTTATTTAGTCAGCATAAATTTTCTAACAAAAGAACAATACACAAACAACCTACACTTGCAAATTACAATAAAAATCATTTTATAGGTAAAAACTTCATTTTTTTTTTCAAGCATTGAATTATTTCTACCCTCATTATCTGTCACACTAATATCCATATTTTGCAATGGATTGAAGGGACAAAAGAGCCCAAAAAATCTGATGATCACATGCAATGATGTAAACAAAACTGAAAAAAATAAAATAAAATAAAAGATACTATTGGCACAAAAAATTGGGCAGAGATTGATCCACAGCTTACCATATCTTTCTCCAGATAAAACAGATTAAGCCCTTATCCCAAAAATTTCCAAATGCAGTTAAATTCCTGCATAGGCCATTGTTAGCAAAAGAATTGCATTGCATTGAATAAAACATCAATAAATAAATTTACCTAGATATTGTGTAATGAAACAGAACAATAAAAGATTGAAAATTACGAGCTACGGTTTCTTAATTATCTCGATTTCAATAAAAAATAAACATGAAAAGGAAATGCTTCTTGCAAAGAGAGAGAGTTCAGACAGTTGTTTTTATGAGAGAAAAAGTAAAGTAGGGTAGGAGGACCAAGGAAGAGAGAGATTTTTATTTTTTTTTGGCGTTAATTTGAAGCTCCAAGTTCAGAGCCAAACCTGCCTTAACATTGTCTGAACAAAGGATATTAATTGTCCAAGATGAAACTGGAAAACTAAAATATAATCAATAGAGAAGAGCTTAGAATTATGGCGTCTCATTCTTAATATTTTGTTAGTCATCTTTCCCTCTAATTTTTCTTTATAAAGAAGTTATTTCTCAATCTTTATTTTTTTGATACGATATTCTACTGTCAGATACCTGAAAACTTGGACCCAAACTAGTAAGAACCCGTTTGGTTTACACGTTTAAAGTCAGTAATGCTGATTTATTGGCGGAACCTTACGAGAGAATTTTTAAATTCAAATTCTTTGTGAAAGGAAAGCAGTATAATAAAATGAAAATGATGGGTTTAAATACATTTGCCAAACAGGTCCTAAGAGTGTAACCATTTTTATCAAATGACCAACAAAATACTTCAAGCATAATTGGATTTTTCAAATGCTGCATCCGTTTGTTTTCCTAGTTGATGATGAGCATTTTTTTTATTTTTTTATTTTTTTAAATCCCATCCGATCCAGGTTTTAAGAAGCAAGTCCCAAAGAACAAATGCCAGGGGAAAAAAAGAAAGGAACAAATTAGATAGATAACAATCTCCAAAGTCTAATCATGCTACAGATTCACAGAGAAACAAAGAAATCTTCACAGAGAAACAAAACTTGACGAAAGCAAAATGGAAAATCCAAAGCTGAGAAGCTACCTGGTCGGCGGCGTTAGGGATGGCTCCGAAAAAAATCCCCAAATTCGGAAGGAACTGAAATTTTGGGGAGATTCTGAAATTCGGAACCAGAACAGGGTATGTTTGGAAGAGAGATTTGTTAGGTTGGAACTGAAATTTTTGGGTTACAGTACAGGTATTTTTGCTTCGTTTTATTTATTATTATTATTATTATTATTATTATTATTATTATTTTAACGTGTTAGGTGCACGTCCAACCGAATTGGTGCATTTAAGTAAATTAGGGGGCGTTTGGTAGAGGGATTCGTTTCCTGATTCGAATCATGATTCGTGGTTCACTACAGTATTTTTTCTCACAAAAAATACACGTAAATTGAAAATGATTCGAATCACATGGTTTGAATCCTCCAACCAAACGAACCCTAAGAGGATCTTTGGTACTTAGATTCGTTTCTCGATTCGAATCATGATTCGTAGTTTGTTATAGTATTTTTTCTCATAAAAAATACACGTAAATCGAAAATAGTTCTAATCACATGGTTCTAATCTATGAACCAAACGTCTCCTAAGTCCATTTAGTTCGTTACTTTAAATTTTTAATTTGAGTTGAGATATAATTTTATATGAGTATTTTTTACTGTAGTAAATAAGTTAAATGTGATTATTTTTTAAAATTTTTTACTGTAATAAAACTCAAATTTTAAACTCAAATTAATGAAATGAATGAAATCTAATTTTATAAGCATGTATTATCATACAATTAAAAAATTTATTGTTTATAGAATAATGAGAAATTGATTTATATAAATACAACTATTTAAAAAAAATTAATTTATTTTAAAAATGAATGTATGTAAAGATAACCGATAAAAAATTAAGTAAAAATATATTTTAAAAAAATTATTTTAACCAACTAAAAATAAAATAAAATTATATGTGAACAAATTACTCTAATAGATATAAAATGAAGAATATATTTTTTAAAAGTAAAATTAAAATTAAAATGTGAAAAAGGTTCACAAAAGAATAAAGATAAAGAAAAAGGAAAAGGAAAAAAAGAAAGGTAAGGGGGCTGTCAACTCATAGTTATGTATTGTTAAACTAATAAAAAAAAAGCAAATAAATACGCTTCCTAAGCGTCAATCTATTTAAAACAACAATAAGGAAAAAATTAAAAAAAAAAGGGTGAGAAAAGAATTTGTGTGAAATTTCACAATTGATATTGAAATTTATGAGAATCGCAAATAAAATGTATTTATACATAGACACATTTGAGAATAAATTAATTTAGTAGGTTAATTAGAAAAAAAAAATTTAAATAACAGTAAAAAAAAGTATTTAATAGAGATACATTTGAAACTATAAAAATATTAAAGGTTAAAAGATACAATAAAAAAAGATAAAGAAAGAAAAAGAAGAAAAGAAAAATAGAAACTAATATATATATATATTTATATTTATTTATTTATTTATTTATTTATTTATTGTTAACTTTCATGTTGAAAATATTTATCATGATAGGATTTATTTATAAGGACAAAATTTCTTTTTTTATGTGTAAAGACTAGTTTTTATTGACACTTTTTGTTAGTGATTCATTTAAGTATTAAATTTGTAATTATTGTCACATAAAATACGATATTATAGTTATATGTGTTTTTTTTTTTCTTCTTAGAACTTGTTTGGTAGGAGGAAAGAGAAAGGAATAAAGGTGATAGGATTGAACTTACTTGTTAAATTTAATACACTTACTTGGTTGGCAAGATAGAAAAGAGGAGGTACTGCATTGGGCAAAAGATTTCAAAACTTTAGAAGTATTTTAATTTTAGGCCTCGTTCATTTCACCGATTTGAGTTTTTAGTTTTAGGTTTCTACAGTAAAAAGCTCTCACAAAATGTCACATCTAACTTTTTCTGCTACAATGAAAAGCTCTCAGAAAATATAACATCTCAGCTCAAATTGAAAATTCGAATCCGCGAAATGAACGAGACTTATATCTTCAAATAGAGTGATTTGAGGATAAATAAATGCTTATGTGAGTATCAAATCTTGGACATGATAAGGAAAAAAAAATGTGTTACATAGGTGTAAGATAAAAAATAAAATAAAAAATAAAAAACAAAACAAAACAAAACAAAACAAAAATATAAGAAGTATAACTTACTATGTACACAGATATTTAATTGATTATGATTAAAATTGTTAATCATATTAAATTAATTAAAGTTGAATATTTGATGTGTTTACATTTTTTAAAGTATAAAATTTTGATAATGAAAAGATAAAGCATTAATTCACAGTAAAATGACGTCCTGCCATTGAAAATACGACAACAAATAATCGATTATACTTATAAATTCGAATTGGTCAATTTATAATTATATGTTTATCGATACATAGAAAAATGTAAATAGATCTTAATATTTTTATAAGCGTGTTATTGCATGTTTTACAAAAGTTAATTAAGAATCTACTCTTTTGGCTTATAATTAAGAATCTAATTTTTTAATTTGTAATTTATCTTATCAATGATACTTATAGATCTATATACGTTGATCATCATCATATACAATATTGTTATAACTATATAAAACTTAGGGTTTCTCAAAGAATAATTTGTCTAAATCAATTAGTTTTATAAGTTTAACCTTACAAAACTGAATTTTTCTTTTCGCCTGTAATTTTTATTTATTTTTTTATGAAAATGAAATGCTGCATATTATTAAGCAATAGTAGGGCTGTTTATAAACCCAAACAACCCGCAAACCCAATCCACCCCGCCCCAACCCAAGCCGAAAAAAACAACCCGCAGCATTATTTTTAAATTTTTTAGCCATTATACCTCTGGCTCGAAGTGTTTGGGACGGATTGCGGGTTGGGCCCATAACAACCCGCAATCCCCAATCCAACCCGCACAACATACCCCCAAGCTTTCGGTCCAAGCCGAACTGCCCAAGTTCTACCTTAGACTCGTTAACATCAGGGTTCACAATCTCATACTCGGTCTCCCCTCCCGTGAACCCCCTCTTCTTGCCTATTCCTTTTTAGTTTTCCCTCTTCTTCCTCTCCCATGAACCCCCTCATAACTATCTCCTCATTGCTCAGTCCTCTCAGCCGCCGTCTTGCCCACTTTCTCTGGTGCTATCTCGCCGGACTGATAAAGATGGTTGCTATTTCTATTTAATGATGAAGTTTGAATATTATATTGAACTTTAAGTCTTTGATTTTTTGAATGTTGAAACCGACCACCCAACCCACCCCGCACCGCCCCAACCCAACCCGAACATCGTTGGGTTGTGAAATTTTTTTAACATCGTTGGGGCCAAATATGTGCAACCCGCACCCTTTGGGGCAGGAAAAAAAAAGTCATACCCCGCACCAACCCAACCCATGAACAGCCCTAAGCAATAGTCATCTCGACAATACAATATTGAAAATATAATCAAAAAAATTCCTCCAACCAATAACAGTTAAAATCTAACGAGAAGGCAAATTTAAAATAGGCTCTTCAACAACCAAACTAGCTGGATCATTCACATATTGAACCACATAAGAGGAATCACATTCCACATGTGCTAATGTAAACCCACTTTTTAGAGCAAAGATTAAGGCCGTTTATTTCACCGATTTGAGTTTATAATTTGAATTTTACTACAGTAAAAAAGCTATCAGAAATAGTCACATCTAACTTTTTTACTACAGTAAAAAATTCTCACATAAAGTCACATATTAACTCAAATTAACAAACTAAACGGGCCCTAAGCCTTCACAAACGACCAAACATTCAGCAACTAAAATATAGCTGCACGGCAAGCTTTATAGGTATTTAAACATATATACATTATTCTTTTCTCAATTTAAATTCTTTTGTTACAGTATTTTCTCTCATAAAAATTTAAATTTATTTTTTTATTAAAATATTTTTCTCTCACATAAAAAAATAATCGTGCTTTAAGTTAAGTAAAGAACACACCTAAGAATCTAATCTATTAATTTGTAAGCTTTCTCATTAATGATTTATAGATGTATGCGTTTATCATCATCTAATATACAATATTTTTGTAACTATTTAAACAACTTGCCTTTTAAGTTAGTCTTTTTTTTTTCTTTTATCTTCAAAAGTAAAATTTAAGTTAGTTTTTAACACTCTTAACTAAATGTCTTGCTCTTCAATCTTTATTTTTGTTTTCTAAATTACCATACTTTACAGATACATTTTATATATAAATCACACACTAAAATTTTTAAATCACTTGTAAAAAAAATTTAAATCATATATATGAATGTTGTCGGTTCATACTGATACATAATTTATTATCTAATTTAATAAGATTATCATCTTCTTAAAAATGAAGAAAAATTTGTAATAAGAATTTTACTGAAGAAAGTCGAATTAGCGGAACATCTAAGGTCTCGTTCATTTCACCGATTCGAGTTTTCAGTTTTAAGTTTCTACAGTAAAAAGCTCTCAGAAAATATAACATCTAACTTTTTCTGTTATAATAAAAAACTCTTAAAAAATGTCACATTTCAACTCAAATTGAAAACTCAAATCTGTAAAATGAACGAGGTCTAAATAACACACTTAGCAACCAATAAATAAACAAAAATCCAAGAGATGGATAAAATAAAAAAAAATAAAAAACCGAAGAAGAAGCTGGCAGCGCATGACAACAATCAAGGGAAGACGCGTGCAAGCAGGTACACGTTCAAAGGAAGATAAAGAAGAAAAAGAAGGCGGAACGGAAAGAAAAAAAACGGCAGGTTAAACGCCACCTATTAACTTATGCCGTCTTTTATATCCCCTACCTTTCCCAATTTTAGGGAGCCCCTTTGTAGAGGCTTCTTAAAAACATCCATTAGAAAAATACTCTATAGTTAGATTAAATTTTTAACGGTTAAATTTATATATACCTGTATTAAAAATTTATAACGCGTCATATAACATTATTTTTTCTGTAAATCTAAATGTTAAAAAAATAATCCAACAATCAAAACGACCTGAGAAAACTTTAACATAGATAAAAGACAAACTCTCTTTTCAAGCGCTCTTATCTACTTATTAAGGAGACGTTTGGTTCATAAATTATAATCATGAGATTAAAATCATTTATGATTTACTTGTATTTTTTATGAGAGAAAACACTGTAACGAATTACGAACTATGATTCGAATCGGGGTATGAATTCTCTATTTATTTTTTCTTCCTTTGGTTTTTTTAGTCAAAAACTCCATTACATTTTGGTTATCATCAGGTGTTTTTTCTTTCAAATGCGTTTTTTCTCGCTTTGTTTAGGTGAAAATAATAATTTCAAATGTGTCTTTATTTAATTCCTCTCTCTCTTACTAAAATAACCTATATGGTATAGCAACAAGATTTGGTCGTTGCATGAGAATTCCTACTTCCCCATATTGCCCAAGCCAACATACAAAAAGACTTCAACATCTTCTTTTGTTCCGACGTAACCTCAAGTGGTTATATAGCAACCAGACTGCACCAATATTCGAATACGAAGACTGGCTCAACAACTCCAAGGAGCCAAACAAGCACGTAATTATTAAGACCATATAGAAGAAAGTTGTTAAGTCTAGCAAAACAAAACAAATTAAAAACAAAAAAAACAAAAAAAACAAAAAAAAAGGTTAAAAACAGTGGTGAATGGTTGAATTAGAGGACGTAGATTTACTTTATTCAAATTCAACTCTTCAAAACTCATTTATTTTTATACAGAACCGCCGTACATATCCGCAAAGTGGATTCACATTCAAACATTGAGTCCCAACTTCTTCAGCCATTAAGCAATACGATGCACGTAGCAGAGAAAAATTAGACACTCCAGACATTGAGATCTAAGGGCTTATGAAAAGGATTGTTTTCGCAAGCTCTATTGCTTTCTGGCGCCCGAACAGCTTCTCCACAATTGCGAGAGAGAACTCGATAGAGGTTCCTGGCCCTCTGCTGGTTATGAGGTTGCCATCAACCACCACCCTGTTTTCAGCTTCGCTCCGATCTGACAGCTTCTCGCACAAGGCAGGAAAAGATGTGGCCTTCTTCCCCTGGATCAAAGTGAACCACGATTATAGACTAAAAGCAATAAATGTCCAAGCCACGAGAGGAGACACTCGTTTACCGCTTTCGGTTTAGGGGAATACCTTCAGACGAGGTTTTTAGAGTGTAAAAATAATGAACAAAAGAGATGGAAAAATTATTCCAGCTCACTTTATTGAGTGAGTGTCATGAATAGAGGATTCGTGGACTAAACTTTCGGGAAGCTTGTAATTCGAAGGACTAAATTGAACAGAAACCTGGTATGAGAAATACCTTGAGCAAGCCATGGGGTTCCAGGACGAGGGCTGGGGAAGCACATATTGCTCCATAAGGTCTATTTGATTCACTCTGCTTCTTTAACAAATTCACCAGCTTTTCCGAGTTTGCAAATGCTTGGGCGCCACCAAGGCCACCCTGCATAAATGAAGAATGTGGTTAGTGCTCATTTAGGGGGATGATGACTAATCAACAGGTGACCAGAGAACTTACCGGCAAAACTATTAGGTCAAATGAAAGTTTAGCAGCCTCATCGAGAATCACATCTGCCTCGAGTTTAACTTTGCGAGAAGCCACAATTTCTAGTTTATCCTCAACAGAGGCCACCACTACATTTGCATTTGCTCGTCGTAGAATATCAATGATTATAAGAGCTTCCATCTCCTCTGTGCCATTGGCAATAGGTACGAGAATCTAAAGCGGCAAATATAAACAAACATCATATATAAGCAAATAGTCTACAATAAATAAAAACGATAACATTCTTCGGGACAGATCTATAACGCAAATCAGGCCAGTTCCTGTTATTCCATTAGCATTTTATTAATCAACAAAGATTACCTGGAAAATCTAAACACAGGGTGGGTAGGGGTGGATGAAATGTTTAAGTTACTGATTTTATTTGACTGAATCAACGACACACATTGATGACATCAATGATACATACTGCCACGTTTACATCAGAACAACCCAATCCATAGATACTTTATCAACAAGGGTTTATCGCGAGCAAGACCAAAATTTCCTCTGCATTCTCAACATGGAAAAGTTGAAGGCACTAAACGAAATATGTCGCTAAGAGTATTTGGTATCATCTTTGCAAAATGAATTCCACCGGTTAGCAGTTTTGATCATAGGAATTCCAGATTTTAATGCCTGGAATGTTTTTATAAGTGTCAACTTCTACATGCATTCTATTACTGTACTCATAGTTTAGCCAACATCACAGAATTTTACAGTGATTCTGATTCTTTTTTTATTTATTGCTAACACAAGCCCATTGATGGACAAGATGATAAAACATGTAACAGATTACTGAAATAGAAAGGGGTCAAAAACAAAATCATAAGTACAAAACTCACGTTGGGGATATCACTGAATGTCCACTGCACAGGATTTAGTTCCTTTATAGTGTATTCATCGCCATGGTTGGGATGCATAACCTGTGTACAACGTTACAGTTAGACTGAAGATAATAAGAGGTGAATAAAAAAGTAGGACGCAGTGCTAAAAGAACAGAACAACACAATAACTTAATTGAAGAATCATAGTCACTTACGTTAACGTATAATATTATCATAGTAGGACAGACATGGAGATGGAGTAGGTATAAACTAAAACCTAGCAGGGGACCCGGGG
>NW_010366287.1:262857-320248 GCF_000414095.1 Morus notabilis | reverse complement strand
GGGTTTGAAAGAGAGAAAGAAAGAAAGAAAGAAAAGAGAAACAGGGTAAAAGATCACAAAAAATTCCATGCGTATTTTCCTTGCATTTTAATATAAGATTCGCCAATGACCACTAGGTCAAACGGCATGGGATAGCATGGGTGGGGCTTGGGTTTAGGAGCGCGTGGTTTGATCCTATATTACACACACACACACACACACGCACGCACGCACACACACATATAGACACTACAATCATGCGTTATATATTCTCCTCTTCATCCCAAACCAAGAAACAGTATCACCGCTTCTTCTAAGGGCTTTGAAACCTTGATCTCCACCTCCAGTCTATACTTCCCAAACATTTTCTAGCTGCTCAATCTCCCTAATATTCCTCTTTGGCCACTTCTAAAACGTACATCAACATAACAGCATATGGAATAAATAGTATTTTCAATCTATAGGCTGCCCAATGTTGTTTAAAAGCTTCTGAGGAAATAAGGTAATATCACATTTATTCTTGCAAAAATCAAATTCTCTGCTTTACGATAGCTAGAATAACCACCTAACTACCTCTACTGAGGAATCTACTAAAAACTGCAAAACATAGCATGGGCAATTAAAGATTCCCCTCATGACTCATTAGAAGCATTTCGCCTTTTCTAATATTCAACTCTACTTAACAGATATTTCCACCAACACTAATGCGAATACTTTTCACAGATTAGAAGACAACCAACTAATGGATGCACAAAAGGAAAAATACCAAAGGGCCAGAAACTTCATCAGCTTTCTCTTTCCCATACAACTGTTCAACCAACGCAACTGAAAATTCCATTGTAGTTCCAGGTCCACGGCTTGTTACAACTTTTCCATCCACCTGTACCCTTGACTCAACAGCATTTGCACCACTGGATGCTAGTTGTTCCATAAAAGAAGGATAGCCTGTTGCCTGTCAAAGATTAGTTTCTGAGTCATTATCAACTATACAAACGAAACCACTTACCAAAGAAACCGAAGCAGTAGTAGGTATTTGACACACTTACTTTTAATCCCTTCAGTAAACCCCATGCCCCAAGAGCCACAGCAGGTGAAGCACATATTGCAGCATAAAGCTGCCCATCTGCAGCTTGCTTCCTAACCAGGCTTTCCAGAACTCCATTGTTTTTAAGATTGGCAGCGCCGGGTATGCCTCCCTATAATATGTAGAAAGAAAAAGCATAGTTACAAAACCAAGTAGTGAAGAGCAGTTCTAGCAGATAGAGTAGATTTAAAATAAGCCCTCCACTGTGAATTAGTAAATACTACATAAAGGGTTGAGTACGAACATTTCATCGTTCGACAACTTCTATTAGACTTCTAACATGCATTTAGACTTTGAATTTAACTCAAACATTATATCTAACAATAAAAATTGTTATAATGGAAGAAAATTACAGGAAAATATACTATTTCAGAAACAATTGGCAATAAAGAATTAAACAGCGAAGCCAAGAATCAACCTAACAAATGAATTTAATCCCCATAAAAAATAAATAATCAATAATAAAATATCAGACCACAAACAACATTAGAACAGCTAAACAAACATCAAGAAGACAAGAAACATTCATGTGGTTTGGCACATATTGCCACGCTGCACGGGCAAACCAAAGCAGAAAAGCTTCCGCTATTGAACATCAAACTTGCACCCTCTTCCTTACCAGTTCATAAAACAAGAAAAACACCGACACTCGCTTGGATGTATCTATATTCCATCCGCCAAGATAAAAGGCCATATACACTTTATATTAAAGCCGTTAGTAGCTCCTAACTAACTTTAACCCCTCATAACGGTTAGAAAGTAACTAACAGAACAAGTCGATTAAAATCTTTAATATCACCAACCAGAACATAACATCGCTGAATAGTTTTCATTGAATAATCAAAATTTAAGCAAAAATCTTCATTATCATGCCTATCTAAGCTTAGTGTAAATAAAAGGTCCTCATTTCTTCATCTTTTCCGAATGTTTCTCGTCATCCAAACAGCCTAAAAAAATCAAGAGAAAGAGAGATAAATACATACCGGTAGAGTAATGAGATCGAAGACGCTTTGGCTGCAATCAGAAATCAAAGCATCGGCGACGATCTTGACTCCATGGCAAGCATCGACTCGGAGCTGCTTCTCGACGGAAGCAACGGTGACGTCAGCTCCAGCTCGTCGCAGGACGTCGATCGTGATCACCGCCTCAATCGGTTCGGTGCCATTCGCGATCGGAAGCAAAACCTAAGGGAAAAAAAACCAAAACGATCACCATTTCCGGGCAAAAAAAAAAAACAAAAAAGAAAAGCAGATTGAGTAGAGAACTCAGTACGTACCTTTCGAGAAGGAGAAGCCATGGCGGTGGCGGAGACGGAGAAGGAGAAGCGGTTGGGAGATCGGAGCTTCTTCGATGGAGAAGAGGAGCGAGGGAAAGAGAGAGAGAAAGAGGGTTTGGTTTTGGTGCTAAGTGAGGCAGTAGTAGGAGTGTCATTTGGGGGAGCTGTTATTTATACCTTTATTATGAGTTTTCTAGAGACAGAGAGATGGACATGATTGATTGAGCGGAGGAGTACTAGGAATTGGGAGGGGCTAGTGTTGGGTGCGGATATGGTGAATGTGGTTCCATGAGCCTTGCCTTCTTGGGGTTCCAGTTGCCACGTTGAGAGTAGGGCCGTTCATTTCGTTGATTCGAATTTGTAATTTGAGTTGAGATATAATTTTATGTGAGAATTTTTTACTGTAGTAAAAAAGTTAGATGTGACTGTTTCTGAGAGCTTTTTACTGTAGTAAAACTCGAATTTTAAAGTCGAATCGGCGAAATGAACGGTTCCCATATCTGTGAATGTGATTCCATGAGCCTTGTATATGGTGTTCCTTCTTTCTTGAGAACATCGGTATTTTTTAAACGTGTTTAAAACTCATTTTAAAATAATTTTATTTTATATAAAAATAAAAATGAAAACGTTTTCAATCTCATACAGAAATTACTTTTGAAAATACCTTTGGTAGTTTTATTAAGAGATTATTTTCAGTGTAAAAAAACTCATTAATGTCTCTCTTTCTCTCAAACACGCACTAAATGTCTCATTTTTCACTTCTCTCTCATTTTACACTAAACCAAAAAATCGTTTTCATTTCTATTTTTTGTTTTTATTGCGTCAAACACCGTTTTGAAAACGTTTTCATTTTTTCTTTTTCGAAAAATGTGAAAAATAAAAACGGGATCAATTCCAATCACGGCCTCTGTTTTTTTAATCGATAGATCTAGTTAAAATCACACCAAACTAAAACGGTACATAAAACAAATAAATTTTAATATAAATTTGACAATTGAAAAATAAAAAACATCAAAGATTCTTTAATTAAGCTTCATCCATACTATTATGCTCCTTTTAAACTAGTTTATATTTTGTTTCTTTTTCTTTTTCGAAAAGGGAATATGCCGGTGCATTACCCGTAATGTTAAAAAAAAAAAAATCTCATATTTCTAAGTATGATACTGTTCAGTTGCATAATCTTCTTCACGGGCTTTATACCAAAAGATTTCATAAATAATATCATACCAAATAATGTTCAATCGTGTGATTGATAAGGACTCTGGTAGTGAATTTGCTTTTAATTTAGAAAGCTGCACAAGTATTCTCCCAACTTTTATCAAAATATTCTCTCTTTTTGTTATTACTAGTTGAAACCGGGCGCATATGCCAACGAGATTTTATAAGTAATAATAAAAAAATATTTATTGAAATTTCATTTGGAGAAATAAAAGAAAAATGTATAATAAGACAAAAAAAGGGTAAATTACATTTGTGTCCCTTGAACTGTTGGTCTTGTAATAAAATGCCCTCTAAAGTTTAAAATTAACAAATTTTCTCATTGAATAATTCGTCGTTAGCACACGTCTCCATTTTCCACCACCTCCATTAAATTTTGAACGTTAAATGCCACGTGAAAGTCATTGAGGCATTTAATTTTTATTGTATTATGAAATGACGATTTTACCTATATAGATTGGTCAATCTAACTAATCATTAAACGCCATATATGGGCGGTCCTACACCTGTCACCCAATCAAAAGCCTCCCCAACCGCACTCTCTTTCCTCTTCCTTTCCCGTGCACAACCATCAAGCTCCGGCAAGTATTCCGGCGTCCATTTTTGACACCTCCTGGCTCATCAAAAAGCTCTCGTCGAGCCGAGTCTGGATTGGTGTCTTGCAGCTGCCAACTCTGCCAGATGAAGCCACACTTTCCGACTGAAGTTCTGGTAAGCCCAAACTTTCCAATCGCCATAACTTTTATGTATGACCTCCGATCGGAGTGATTCCGGTCTTTATGAACTCATAGTGACAGGAGGAACAAGACCCACCCAAAGTTTGCCGTCAATTCCCGCCAAAAAAGCTTCACCAGAGCTGCCCTCCATGGCCGCCATGCCTACTCTCAAAAAATCACAATCCCGGCAGTGAAGTGCACCACTCCCACCATTTCACTCAGAATCTGTAGATGAGTCAATCCCGACCAGTAGCCGCTGACATCCTTGCCGATTTGCAAGAATTCAAAGTCACCGCTGCTACCCGCCGTGGAGGAGTTTGGTTCCATTGATTTTGGCCGCCATTTCTCATGTTGTTGGTGTCAAAACACTCATAAATAAGTGGGTTACCAAAGCCCTAACTCAATTTCTCTGGTCCATGGCTCACATATGGAGAATTGGAGAAGAGAGATTTCTCATGCCATTTGTTTGTTTCTTGAGAAATTTAAATGGCTTTTGCCCTATTTCTAACTTAACACAGTAAATTACTTATTTACTCTTAAAATGAGTCACGTGGCACTTAACGTTTAAAATTTAACCGAGAGAGCGGAAGAGGAGGATGCGTACTAACGGTAAATTGTTTAGGAGGAAAATTTGTTAATTTTAAACGTTAAGGGGTATTTCGTTGTAAGGCCAATAGTTTAGAGGGGTATACTATAATTTGTCCAAAAAATAAATATAAAACTAAGGGGGGAAGACAAAAATAAAAAATAAAAAGAGAGGGTAAAAGGAAGTAAAGTAAAAAATGAAAATAAAAATTAAAAAAAAAACATTACGAACCCTTTGTCAAGGAAAGAAGATTTATAAAAAAAATAGACACAAACATGTAGGAAAAAAAATTATTTTAACGGGAAATTAATGAAAAAATATATTTATAAAAGTTAATTTAGAGAAATGGAAAAAAAATACATAATAGGGCAAAAAAGTAAGAGTGGAAAAAGGACATACAAGAAAAGAAAGAGAGAGAGAAAAAGAGGGTGGAAAGTTTTTTAAAAGAAAAAAAAGAAAAGAAAAGAAAGCAAAAGTTAAAATAAATAAATAACTAAGGGCTTATTTTTTTAAAATTTAACTTGAGTATAATTCTTTAGTTGAATTTGAGTTATAACTTGAGTTAAACTTGTAACTTGAGTTTGTGTTTGGTTGTGTTTGAGTGAGTCAAAATTTAAATTTGTATTTAGATAGTATTTTAATAAAAACTCAATGCTGATGAAAAATTTTAATATGGTATATGGGTCGGGTTTTATTCGTCTTTTCGTTGTCAACGCATAGAAAAAAAATCATCTCAATCAGAATTAAAATGAAAAAGTTATAGCATTTTTAAGAATAGAAAAAATACTGTTCATTAATTTGAGTTCGAGTTTCTGAACTCGAGTTGAAGGGAAAACTTGAACTCGAATTTTAGTCCTAAACTCAAATTTGAACTCGAGTTTAAACTTAAAAGAACATAAATTCAAATAAAATTATAATTCGAATTGTATTTTTTTGAGTTTTTCACTCAAAAGAACAAACCCTAACTAACTAACAAAATGACACTGACGAAAGAACGGATAATGGATGTTCTTTCTTAGAAAGAAAAATGGGTGCACTGTCCGTAATGCACGATTGAGGAAGACTCTGGTAGTGAATTTGATGCCAAACACTTCTATTCAAAAATATTGATTGTTTCACTTTCACCCAATCACTTACCCATATCGAGTTGGTAACGCTAATTTCATCTTTACACTACTTTAGTGTCCAGTTTGTAGTTCACCAAGAGTGTGTTTGTTAGAGTGGAAAATGGAGAGAGAAAAAATTAGAGGAAAGATTTTAAAGAGGAAAATTAAAAGATTGTTTGTCAGAGTGGAAAATGGAGAGAGAACAAAATTAGAGGAAAGATTTTAGAGAGAAAAATGAAAAGTTTGTTTGGTACAAAAAAAAAAATGAGAAATGAAGATGAAAAATTATAGGGCCTATTAATTTTTAATTCTTCTAATTTTGAAAATAATAAAAGAGAGAAATAATTTGACAACTAAATGAGGTGTAAAATAACTATTAACTTATCATTAATCATATTTTAATTTGTATTGAGGTATTATTATAAAATTTATTAGATTTGACATTTTTTTTACTTTTATTTCTCTTTTACTAAACAATACGAGAAAAAAATCCCCATTTTACCATTCTATTTCTTTCATTTAGGTATTTTACTTCTTCTTTCTTCCTATTTTTCTATCCATCTTACTAAATATAACAAAAAAAAAAAAATTATAACACATACAGGTTATCTTTTAAAAATATTTATAATAAATAGTTTACTTTAAAATATCTATAGTTGTATATTTATAAAATAAATTTTATCGTAAATGTGCTTTGTAAATGGACTATTTATCATAAATATATTAATTGCTATAAATATTCTTAAAAAATCCTATTTGATCTTTCTGCATCTTATAATTTGAATCAAAATAAAAGCAGCTTGATCTTAAAAATATTTCTGCATATTTTTATAACATATTTTGATATGTATGGCAGTTTTAAGATTCGATAATTTTAAGCGTGTGTTTTTTCATATTTACCCCATTGTTTTTTTCCTTTTTTTATTATCTCCCTCTTGCATTTATCTCTCTCTGTCTCGCTATCCTCGACTCCTCGTAACTCTCTCCGATCTCTCTTTCCTCATCCCAATCTCTCTCCCCTCCCCATATGTCTTTCTTTTTCATCCAGATCTCTCATTGTATCTCAAAAACTTGTCCATTTCATATGCATTTTTAATTTAATGTGATTTAAAATATATTCAACAATTAGATATTGATTTTAACAATAAAAATATCTTACCAAAAAAAAATTTAAACGAAAAATAAAACAAAAAAAGAATACCATAATAAAGATTTAAAAAAAATAAGCAAAAAGAGAAAAAGGAGTATTAGAAAGAGCTAAGATTCTTTGCTTTTAAGATGTCACGTAGCAATCCGAAAGAAATGAGTCTTTAGCTCTTTTTTATTATGTATGTATATGTATATACAAGTTGAGTCATGCACTATGCACGTGGAGAATAACTTTATCAGTTTAATCATGCGTCAAAACATGTGATTTCCTTAGAAACTAAATCCATTAATTAGAGTAAAAGAAGAAAAAGTATTTCAAAAAATACATAAAATTAATTAAGATTGTAGGAGTTTTTGACCCAAAAAAACTTAAGTAGGGAGATATTGGCAAGGAATTATTTTAATTAAAAGAAAGAGAAAAAATATTTAAAAGAAGGATATTGTAAAAAAATGAATTGTCAAATAGTATTAGGGGAAAAATAAAAATAGACAATAAGACAAATATAAAAAATAAAAAAATAAAAAAAATGTTTATAAAGAAAACAGGAAAAGCTAAAAAGAAACTATATATAAGTTCTAGGGAAAAGAGAAAAAAAAAACAAGCAAGAAATTAAAAGTGAAAAGAAAAAAAGTATAAAAAAAATAAAATATGAAGGAAAAAAGAAGAGGTTGACACATAATAAAAAGAGGAGTATTCTTTTTTGCTCTTTTATGTATGTTTAGATTTATATGAGATTAGATATAAATATAGATCAATATTACTGTTTCTAATTTGTCTATGGTCAAATAATTTTATTTACAAATAAATGCTTTTAAATATTTTTCTTACAATTATTACCCATTAAATTACTTTCATCCTCAATTGTGCTCACATGAATATCTTTTTACTTATTTATGGGCCTCTACGATAAGATCTTTTAAAAAAATTCACTTGCGAAATACCTTTATGTTCATTTCATCGATTCGAGTTTAGAATTTAATTTTTGCTACAGTAAAAAGTTATCAGAAATAATCACATATAACTTTTTTGTTACATTAAAAAGCTCTCACATAAAGTCACATATCAACTCGAATTAAAAAATCGAATCAGTGAACTAAACAGAGCCATTGTTTTGACCGTTAGATTAAGTTTTAAATGGTCAAATCTGTGCAAGTCTATATTAAAAATTTACATCGCGATGCACATAACTGCTCTCTGTATATCTGACCGTTGGGTATTTTTATGGGGTCTCACCTGGTGGGTTTTTTTTTTATGAAGTCTTAGTAAAAAACTATTGGTCCATTTAGTTTACTGATTCGAGTTGAGATATGACTTTACGTGAGAGATTTTTATTATAATAAAAAAGTTAAATGTGATTATTTTTTAGAACCTTTTACTATAATAAAATTTAAATTAATGAAATAAACGAGATATATATATAAGTAGACTTCTCCATTTATTTTGTTGTTTTGTGTTGTTTCTTTTGCTTTGTCCCTACTAAATAATTTTTCTCAACATATCCTCATCTGAATAAGAACAGTCAATGTGTCGTTTCAAAACTTTTCTATGATACTTTAAATATATCTTTTTAAAAGTAACCCTTATAAATATTTCTCCCTAATTTGTCTAACTAAAGTATTATTCTCAAATTTCTCCCTACTTAGATTTGTTTTTTTCTCTTTTGGCGGCACTATCAACTATTATTTGTCTTATAAATTCTATCACGTAATTTACCCTTGTTCAAACAATTTATCTCCGTATGTCCCTACTCAAACATTTCACACACAGGTGAAAAAAATAAACATTGTCTATTGCCCTTTGTTAGAACTTTTTATATTGTAGATCAAAATTTCAACTATTGATTGTTGATTATTGGAATTTCAAGTTATTCAATATGTAAGAATTATATGATTATTTTACAATAGTCAATTTTTTTTCAAATTAAATCCACTCATTTTTATTTTTAGCATAACTTTATTTTTTTAGCATTTAAAACACTTTAAAACCATATCAAACATTAAACTTCAGCCATCACACATTCATCTCACAATTTCCACAAAATCATGAAACTAGAGGCAAATAACCTAGGCCTTTATCCCACTTTTTCCATATATTCATCAACATTCTCAAGATTGAGTTTTTGAAGTCATTTACCTTTGATTGGTGTCTAGCTTGCCTTGGAAAACCATAGCTCTCCCTTTAGTGTCTTCTTCTAAGAAGAAAAATCATGTTTTAAGGACATGTAGAAAAATGTAGAGAAGAACAAAGTTTGAAAAACCAAACTTAGGATTTTCTTACCAAAATCTTCTTTGAGGTCTTGGATCTTCCAACTAGGAGATGAGAAACAAGATTGTGGAACTTGTTTTGAGAAAATTTTGAGAGTGGGAGGGAGTGTGAGCTTAGGGAAGAATGAGAAGAAATTGAGCCCGTTCACTTCGCTGATTCGAGTTTAGAATTCAAGTTTTTCTACAGTAAAAAGCTCTCACAAACAATCACATCTAACTTTTTTGCTACAGTAAAAAACTCTCATATAAAATCACATCTCAACTCAAATTTAAAACTTGAATCAGCGAAGTAAACGAGGTTGTTTTCACTTGGGACTATTTCAAAGCTTTTGTTTTCATTTGGGACTATTTAAAGTCAAAGCTTCAAGGGTATTTTTGGAACACAAAGGTTTTGGGAGAGAAGCCTGAGGGGGTCGGTTTTCTCATGCATTGGGAGAGGGAAATGGTACAATTTTCCAAGTGTAATTATTACACTTTAATTCTAAATCCTTTGGGTAATTTCTATCTTTATTCAAAGCCTTTTAACCAAAAGCTATAATTCCATTTGTGGTAAGATTCTCCATCAAGGCTTTTCACTTAGACATGACTAGGTGTTGGCGGGCCCTTTTTTTTTTCTTTTTTTTTTTTCCCTTAAAGGTAGATTTAATCCTACTCTTGACATGAATTTCTATTATATTCTAACCATTGGATTGGAATTCTTCTTACCATATCTATTGATGTAATAAGAAACACATGAGTACATTTAACATCTGAGTATCTTAATATTAGTATATTTTCATACTGACTAGATCAAGTACTCCCGTTCGGTTCGCTAATTTGAGTTTTTAATTCGAGTTGAGATGTGATGTTGTGTGAGAAGTTTTTACTGTAGCAAAAAAGTTATATGTGACTGTTTCTGAAAGCTTTTTACTGTAGCAAAACTCAAATTTTAAACTCGAATCTGCGAAAAGAACGGAGCCTATTGTGTGGCATGAGTTGACATGATCTGATCTTTGATTTGTGAATACTGTTATGATATGATTATTTATTTTACGAGCGTTCTTCCGGGAATTAAAACTTCCGATATTACATAATAAATTTTGATTTCTTTTTTAGTATCCTGTCTTAGTGAGAATTTACAGTTTACAGTTATCGGTCTTGGCACTATCACTTTGATATTGAAATTCACAAGATATTTTTATTTGAGAATTTTAGTCACTTAAATTTACACTTAAAAATAAACGTGACATTTTAAATTAATTGTCACGAAATAATTCACCTTACTTAGCATTTGAATTCCACATTATTGAAATGTACAAATTAACGGAAAAATTCATTATCTTAATATTGTTAATTATCGGGATTTGTCTTAATGAATTTTCCGAACATTACAAAATTCACATGTAATAGCTTTTATTGGTTATAACTTATAAGTGAGTCACATTAGTTGCACATGACTATCCACCAAAATATTTTTAAGTTCCATACATCTGGCTAGTTTTAAGGACAATTCAAGATTTTAGACAGTATTTTCTTTCACAAAAAAATTAACTTTAATTTTTTTTTATTATAGTATTTTTTATATGAATTCACTGAAGTCAAACGTCTACACTAATCTCAGTAATTTTTTTAAAGTAAATTAAAATAAGAGTAATTGGCACCATTGGTCCCTAAACTGTTTAGTAAGTGACATTTTGGTCATCATTTTTTTTAAAATTTTGGTGAAACAATCCTCAAACTCTTTAAATATTGACAATCTTAACCTTTCCGTCAAAATCCATTAAATATTTAACATAGTAGATCACTTGCGGTGCAGGTGATACGATAAAAAGGGTATTTTAATAAAATATCAGAAGTTTAATCTTAATAAGAGGTAAAATAAAAACTAAAACAAATAAACAAAAAAGAGAAAAAAAACAGGTCAGATCAATTAAAAAAGCAAAAAACAAAATCAGTCCTTAAGAAAAACATAAAACTAAAAAACAAAGGCGTTTTTGGAATTGATTCTGTTTTTGTTTTTTACATTTTTCGAGAAATAAAAAATGAGAACGTTTCTAAAACGGCGTTTGACACAATAAAGATAAAAAACAGAAATAAAAATAATTTTTTTGTTTAGTGTAAAATGAGAGAGAAATGAAAAATGACTTTAGTCGTTTTTCATTTTTTGTTTTCATTTTCTCCTCTCTCGAGAATAGAGAAAGAGATAGAGACATTAATGAGTTTCAAAAATGATTTATGTTTGAGATTGAAAACGTTTTCATTTTCATTTTCATTTTCATTTTCATTTTCATTTTCATTTTCATTTTCATTTTCATTTTCATTTTCATTTTCATACAAAAAATAAAATCATTTTAGAACGAGTTCCAAATGCGTCCAAAAACTCCAATTCCAAATTGATGGAGGTCGAAGGGGGCTCAAAAGGACAACATTCTCGTTAATGTGATGGAGGGTTGGTCGCGCAGTTATGGGTGCGACGGAGTTTCACGGAGTTCTGGATTTACAATGGGTTCTCGCAGCGAAATGCTTCAAACAAATTTGAAATATGCTCCAAACCCAGATCAAGATCGACGAGAAAAGAGTTAGATGGAAATGTTTTAATTGTCAAAATTTTAAAATTTTGGGGATTTTTTGTTAAAATTAAAAAAAAATAAGACTAAACTGTCATCTGTTAAACAGTTTAGGGACCAATGGTCCAATTACCTTTAAAATTTTCAGAAAAGAGTTTTTTATTTTTAACGGATAACAAATAACAAAAGAACAAAATCTCAAAACAAATCAAAAGAGAGGAGTAGTGTTGTACTCTGGAGGGGAGAGAGGCGACCAAACCCTTCATTGTCTGAACAACGCCGGCGGCGACGGCGGCGTTTGTGGGAGAATTGACCGGCGAGATCCGACGGCCTTGCCGAGCTACCAGCTCAAAACCTCGATCTGCAATGGTGGCGAACGGTTTCCCCTAACGGACCAGATCTATTGTGGCGGCAAATGCGGTGCCCGGAACTCCGGATAGCGGCGAAGGAACCCTAGGCGATCGGAGCTTGGAATGGCGGTGGAACAATGAAAACCTTGGGGACAGCGTGAACGAGCTCGGAATGGCGGCATGCAAGGTTCTGACGACGAAACCCTAAGTGCGGCAATGAAAGCTTTTCATTTTTGTGTTTTAAGTAATGATTATTGTATAATTTGTGTCGAAGGTTAATTATTATGTACATTTAATGCTTGGTGATGAAAGGTAATTATTGCATTAAATAGATTTCGGATTGATTTAGTTTTAGCGTGGAATCCAAATGGAGTAATTGGGTTTATATGGGAATAGAATCTAATTTTCATTGAGTTTTTACCGTTTTGAACTGACATGCAATGGCACTGACGCAATAGTTTTAAGTCATTTCATGACATTCATGAGAATTTATGTTCTTTTGTTTTGGGTTAAAGTCTATCAATAGTAATAAGTAGTTATCACCTTTCAATTACATTATACATTACACAAGTTTGTTCTCATTGCAGACGTAGGTTATTTAGAAATGATGTTCACATTACTATCCAAAAGCTTATTGTGCTAGATATATCTATATATATTCATTTTCTTAGTTTTTCTATCTGGGTTTCTGTTGTTGCAGGTTCTTAACGGTTACTGGATAGTTTGACAATAAACTAGAGTCAGATATGTTCAGTATCTTCTTATACACTCGGATTTGAATGTTTTGAACCGCGGGCGGGGGAATTGAGGTTTTTGCAGCAATATTGAGCCGTGTAGAACTTATGCTTTGGGAAAGGAGAATGTGTAAACAGAAAATTAAAGCAATGTAGCCCCCATGCTCTTTGATGGTAGCTCTATCTAGAGTGAACAGAAGAGACTGTAAAATATTAAATTCTGTCAAATTAGTTGAGATGTTGTTGGATGACGAAATTGAAGATTTGATTGATGATGGGTTTGAGGGGTCACAGGTTGAGCAGTCTCTATTCAGAGAGATTTTCTTTAGGAATGACACTGGTAGTGCTAGTAAGAAGTGTCTTGTCACCGGAGTAATAAACTTCGAATGCGAGTCCAGCAAGAACACTGCTACATCACTTTGTTCAAACAGTGAAAATTCAGTTTTAACAAGTCATTCTTCCTCCAAAAATGCCTGTCTTGACGACTTTTCTAATGTAACTGAGGAATTTAGAGAAACTTCTCAACTGGAGAGTTTCCCAGTAAAATTTGCTTATGAAAATCGTAATGGTGGGGAGGCTAGTGATTGTCGAAAAAAGTCTTCAGTTCATAAACCCCCTAACGCCGAGCCTGATTTGGGAAATGCTTCATCAGCTTTTCGAGAAAAGAATGCTTCCAGCGCATTCTGCCCTGTTACAGAACCCATCTCTGAAGTGGTTACGCTTAGGTTGGTTGAATGTTCCAGTGAGGGATTAACCTCCAGCTGCTATCTGCTGAAGCAGCATGGAGGAATGGTGAGAGGATGCAGAGTAGTTGACTCCAATGTTTCAAAGTGCAGATCGCAAAGCTTGGAAGGCAATGATGCAAAGGAAGCAATTATAGGTAAAGCTATTGCTTCACCTGCTTCCCAAGAGAGCTTTGCATCAAGGCTTTTGGCTGCAAGTCCAAGTGTAAATGTTCAAGAGAGATTTGAATCTCCTCTACATGCTGAGGAAAGGCCTCAAGAACACCAAAGCTTTGAATTAGATTTATCAGATGTTGCATTGAAGACAAACTTAAAGAAGGATCCTCGTCAACTTCTCCAGTATCATGTTGTTGACTTACTTAGAGCAGCGGGATGGCGTATTGAGAGGCGTAAAAGACCTAGTAGGCAATATATGGAGTCGGTTTACAGAACACCGAAGGGTAGGCCAGTTCGTGAGTTTGCTAAAGCTTGGAGGTTATGTGGTCAACTTTTGTCTGCATATAGTTTAGTGGAGGAAGATGATGGTAGGGAATGGGCCAATATTGCTCAGTTCTTCTTAGATTTATCTGATACTTTGGTAATTCTTGAGAAGGGCACAAATCATTCAGAATTGTCTTGTCGCTGGAGGCTGTTAGATCCCTTTGTTATTGTCGCTTTCATTAACAGAAAGATTGGTGCACTGAGAAAGGGAGAGGTAGTGAAAGCAACTTGCAGTCTAGCAGCTGATAGGAAGCTTGATGTTCGTTTGACCTTGACAAATACCGATAGTGTTGGCCACCAGATTGCAAAAAAAGATCCCCCCCCAACTTCCATTTGCGGGTCTGTTTTGGCTGGTGAAAGTGCATTGGTAGTTTCTGAGGGGAATTTCCATAACTCATGTGAGCAATATGGCAATATAGAATATAGCGGCCTGAAGAACAATGAGGCAGTCAAGTTTACGAAAGGCATGCCACTTGATACAGCTAAGGGAGAAGGTATGCTTCTTGTGAATGCTTCCAATGAGTTTGGAGATCTTCGTAGCTTAATCTCCGGGGTCAAAACAAGCAGTTTGGACATGACTTCCTTTGCTACACATGGAACTGGACCAACTGGTAGTACTGTTGTGCAGTCAACTAATTGTCAAATCTCTGATAAGCAGAGTTCTGATTGTAATGTGGGAACAACTAAGGAAGTTAATTCTTTCAACAATAATGCTGAATCGCTTGCACGCCAAGTGACTGATATTGGCCATTATCTACTGACGTCAGGAGACAACCATGCAAACAACAAAGGTGATGCATTGGTCCCTTTCGAAGATTCGGATGCTGTTAGGCACTTGACACATGTTGAAGAAGACGATAGACAACAATTTGAAGTCTCTGAATTAACGCTGGTGGATACATCCTCTCCTGGAGATATTATTTTGAAAAAGAAGACTCGCAGGAAATCAAAGAGGATTTCTGAAATGGAACCAAGCTCATTATACCAAAGTGGCAATCATTGTTCAAGTTCTGTTGATGAGGCTGACTTGCTGTATGTTAATGGTAAGGACATCCATTTAGAGTTGAATCAGGTTCAGGGAGACCTTGTAGCCAATGAAAGAATTAAAGGAACTTGTAAGAAGTCCTCATATCTCAAATCCTCCCACCATCAGATGGAGAAAAAAAGCTCGAAGTTAAAAAGGAATTTTTCTGAGCATATTGATTCTAGAATTGTGAAAAAGAAATCAGCTAGGTGCCGAATTGAAGATGATGACTTATTGGTTTCAGCTATCATAAGAAACAAAGATTTTATCCCAAGTAATGCTAGATATACTTCTCGAAAGAAAGCCTGCAAATCAAGAGCTCGAAGGAAGCTTAAGAGCCAAAAGCGTACCTGCAGATTGCTCCCAAGCTTGGTGAATGGGGGGAAGCACTTTAAAGATGGCAAGTGGTATTCAGTTGGAGTAAGAACAGTTTTGTCTTGGCTGATTGGTAGTGGAGTGATATCTCTTAATGATGTTATACAGTATCGAAACCCCAAGGATGACGTTGTCATCAAAGAAGGCGTGATAACCAGGGATGGCATTTTGTGCAAGTGTTGCAGTAACTTGCTCATGGTTTCTGTGTTCAAGATTCATGCTGGTTTCAAACATAACCGGCCATGTTTGAATCTTTTCATGGGATCTGGTCAGCCCTTCACCATATGCCTGCTTGAAGCCTGGTCAGCCGAATACAAGACCAGGAAAGGAGGTAGCCCTACAGTGCAAGTTGATGAGAACGATCAAAATGATGATTCATGTGGTCTTTGTGGTGATGGGGGCGAGTTAATATGCTGTGACAACTGTCCCTCTACTTTCCACCAGGCTTGTTTGTCTGCGAAGGTTTGCCTTTTGCTTCTTGAATAAATATGCTTGTTTGTTTCTATCGTATGATTCCATTTACTTTGGTTTCTGTAGTTTTATATTGGATAATCATTTCTTCGAATATCTACTGTCCTATATGCAAATACTGTTGCCTCTTTTTCTCTTGGATGAATACCTTTATATCTGCATTTTCCTGGTGAGACTTCACGTATCAGGATTCATATCTTTTGAGTTGCAATGCTTACAAGGTTTTTATTCGAAATTATTTTCTTTTATTTATTGATTTTTTATCCACTGTCCCCAAATCTTTTGATTTGTACTCTAGGATCTCCCTGAAGGCAGCTGGTATTGCCCAAACTGCACTTGTTGGATATGTGGCTCTTTGGTAAATGACAAAGATGTTTCAAGTGCCTCAGATGGATTAAAATGTTCACAGTGTGAACATAAATGTAAGTCTCTTTGTATCTGCATTGCAGTCTTGTGTAGAGGTAAAAAATGCTTGGTGCCGATGAACAAATTAAAAATATTTCTTTGTGGAATTTCTATGATTTTCTAAATTGGTTTCGCCTTAGTTTAAATATGTAGAAGAAGGTGAATTTTGCTTCAGGAGGATCTGAGTTTCCTTCTTATTGATGGGAGGAGATTAAATGGAAAATAAGGTTTTAGACAATAGAGATCTTGTCCTGTCCCAAATGTGTATTTCAAGTATTAATTTGACTTATAACTCCTGGAGAGTTATTCTACCTTGAAAAGCTTAAAGTTGATGAAAAGGAGAAGTATCGTGTGAAATGTACCACTAAAAAATTATCCTACATTGAAAAACTTAAAGTTGATGAAGAGGGGAAGTATAGTGTGAAATGAACCACCGAATTGCATCCGTTATTCACTCTATTTTGTAAATGGAATCTTAGGGTGCGTATGGTTGGAGGTAATGGAAAGGAAAGGAAAGGAAAAGAATGCAAGTCGTGTGTTTGGTTGGATTTTATTCTCAGAATAATCATTCCATTGGAATGACTTTTTGCTCATTTTAAAGGAATTGTCATTCCTTTGTGAGGTAAGATGAATGACCATTCCAATCGGCATTTATCTATATTTTCCATTATTACCCTCTGTATTTTATTTGGAAGCCTCCAACTTCATCATTTCAGACTAATGGCGTAACCCATCATCTCATCTTCCGCCAACCTTCGCCCCTACCTCTGCTTCTCTGACAACTCTCGCCGGCCCGGCCAAATCTGTATTTTCTCACCCAAGCACCACCTCACTTTATCTGTCAAATTCCTAGCTCGAGCGTTGCACCTCGCCGGATCTACCCCTTGCCCAAGTGAGGTTTGTTGCCTGAGCAATGTCGTGGCAGATCTCTACCAAAGTCCCGGCGTTTAGCTTTTCTTCTGACCAGATCTGCAACTCCTCGTCACCATTTATATATTTTCTTTCCAATGTTAAACAAAATTGATTGATGAACTCAATAGAAATGTAAAAGCTAACTAATTTATATTCTTGCCATCAAGATTTCTGATTGCATAGCTTACGGGTGGATTTTATTAGAGCTAGTTTCGTGGATTTTTGTGTGGTCTGGACTTTCCAGAAGTGACTATTGATGAAGTCAAGAGTTTCAGGCCACTTTTTTTTTTTTTTTTTCTTTTTCTAAATTGGGGGTTATGCTTATACAATGACTTCATTATTGTGCTTCATTTATCTTTGTGTTTTTTTTTTTGGGTTAAAAGAAGTCTATCCATGTCTGAACAAAAACGGTTCTTTGATGGCACTTTCAAGTTCTGGACTGCTAATCTGTAATCTAAAAGTGAGGGTAATTTTGTCTAACTAAATTTATCTGAAATCCATTCCATTGTATTTGCAAAATTCTAATCAAACAAAAAACTCAACTTTCCTTTCCATTCTATTCCATTACTATTACCATTACCATTCCTATTCTCATTCCGTCACTTCAACCCAACGCACCCTTAAGGTCTAGAGATTCTTGGTTTTATAATCTTGTTGCTTTGGTTTTCATGTATGCGTTTATGTCTGAACTGGTCAACAATTGAAGTTCTATTTCTAATTTGCTATGGCATACCAGTTACTTTCAATAAGGTGAAGTATACTTTAGTGATGCCTTTTGTTAGAAAGCATGGTTTTTTTTTAAAGATTTTTCCTTTTCTCTCGTTATTAACACGTATTAATTATCAATGTCCCCGTAGTTTGAAATTACAGTTTCATTGTTTCAGTTATATCTCTCTACTGCCTCTTTTCTGGACAGTTGGTATCTAATTTGCATAATAATGATACTTATTAACAGATCATGAAGCTTGCCTGAAAGAAAAGGGTAGATATCAAGCAGCGATGTCAGATTCCTTGTTTTGTGGTAGTAGCTGTCAGGAGGTACTCTAATGACTATTCTGACTATATCTAAAAATATGTATATATTTTATTTTGACAAGTAAGACAATTTATGGTTTTTTCTGGCCTTTCTTCACCTGGTAAATTGACTAATGTGCAAGGTGTTTTCTGTTATGGGGCTTCCATTTGTACTATCTTCCCTGGCTTTTATTTATTCATTCATTTATTTTTAGTCTGCTTTACATTTAAAATTTCTTTATACTACATTCAATATTATTAATTTTTTTTAAATAGAAATGAGAATTTTATTCATTGATAAAACGGGTGCTTTTCTTTTTAATTCTTGTAATAGGGTTTTTGTCTACAATAGAAGGGAAATACGGCTTGTGTGAATCATAGCATTCTCTTGTTCATATTTATGGTTATGTGCTCCTATTCTTCTTTTACAAAGACCTATTTTCACACCCACAAAGCACCCAGAAAGTGGGAGTCAAAAAAAGTTATGCTTTGTCTTCATACAATATTGTCCTTATTGTTTCCCACTGTTTACAGAAGTCGATTCACTTTTTTAATTACAGGAAGATGTTTGAGCTGGTTTTTTAGTTTTTGGGGATTTTTTCCCTGGATATTTGCGTTAAGATGGAATTTCACAACATACAATCTTAGCTTATAATTTATTAAGTGACCAGAGACATTTGTTCTTTGTTATTTATCATTTTTTTAATAAGAACGAAACTTATCACAATTGTAGTTTCGCTGTAATGTCTCTACTGTTTTAAGAGCTTTTTCTGAGAATGGGATCTGTATTGTTCTTACACATTGCTGCCGGTTAGTAACTTAGTATCTGCTTTCTGGTGTTCCCTGTCAATTAGATAGTTTGGTTGAGAAAAGTTCAAATTTTTCCTATGCCGTTTTACGTGTATGATTGTGAAAAAGGAAACTTTAAGTGATTCTTTTTGGCTTTGTTTCATAGTTTTGGAACCATGTTTTTGGTGTCTACATCTTTAGCAGCTATGTCTGTTCTAATTTTCCTCCAAGTCTCAATATACCGACAAACTATCAGTTGTTTCAAATCATATGCAGAGTGTATGAATGCTCACAGGAAATGTAGCGCATTTAATTACCTGCTCACCTTCTGATTTTCTTTCTATCAAGTTGTTGTAACTTTTATGTTGTATCGACCCTGAATTTTTTTTTTCAAACTTTGTACACTGGTGTTTTAGGTTTACCATGGCCTTCAAGCTCGTGTTGGTGTATTTAATAATGTTGCTGATGACTTTTCTTGGGCACTGCTTAAATGCATTCACGATGACCAAAAGATTCATTCTGCTCAGCGGTTTGCCTTGAAAGCAGAATGCAATTCGAGATTAGCTGTTGCTCTTACAATTATGGAGGAATGCTTTCTGTCGATGGTGGATCCAAGAACAGGCATAGACATGATACCTCATGTCTTATACAATTGGGGGTTAGCTCATCTATTTGATAGATTGCCTGTAGCATCTTTTACTCTTTACTTTTTTGGTGCTTAATTCGTTTATATTTTATATTTTCCTATTTTGTTCCCAATCCTAACCCCCTTCTCCACCAGTTCATCTTGGAATTTGAACAGTTATAATTCGTATCTTGGCAATAACCCTATGTTGTCTTACATTTATCGTTAACTTTCCTATATCTTACGCCTGCTGGCCATTTGGCTCATTCATTCTTGATAATCCTCATTTGGCCTTTTTTCAACGTCAATTTAGCTTCTCACCATTTGCTTTAATTGAGAGTTGATACTGAATGGACTATCAGGAAAAGGGAGGCGGCGGAGAGTTTTTAAGTGGAGTAAACAGATAACCTCCTTATAAAAAGATTCTTAGTCATATATGTGTGGTAATAAAAGAGGGAAAAATTATTTATTTATTTTAAAAAAAGAAAAGAGAGAAAGAAAGAAAGGGGAAAGGGAAAGTAGTAAGAAAGATGTCTTCAGCTCCAAAAGTAGAGAATGTTCCTTCTGTCAAAAAATTAGGTATGGTCAGCTGTCAGTGTGTAGACTCGTGGATAAACTTATAGAAAGATCACCTTACTTGGTGGGACTTCTTATTAGTGTTGTTACCATGCAAACAACTGGGATGTTGTATAACTAATTTCACACGGCAAATATTTATTACTATGGACTGCTATTTGATAGAAAAATTTTTCTAGTTAGTAACTTTTTTTTTTGTTCGTTTTGTAAAAAAAAAAACATTGGTGCAATTTTGAAAGCTAGTGAAAGTGCAAAATTTTAGATATGCTAGGTACTTGGTTGCTTGTTTAATAAACTATTGACTTAAACAAACCTATGTTATTATTCTTTTACATAATTCTATGTCCTTTTTGGGTTGACTTCTTGATCTTTAGACTGAAAAGTCATTTCTCAGTGTCTATTGGTCGTAAAAATTATATTGTTCTGCATATTTTCTGTTTCTTTTAGGAGTAAAAATGGTGCATTACGTAGTAAGTACATGATTGAGTGTTTGCTGTGGAACTGTCTTAGACTAATAAATGCATTGCATCTATTTTACACTATATTTGGGGTTCTACATCGCAAACTATGTTTAAGAATCAACCTTCATGGTTCAGGGATGGCAAGTCTAAGAGTTGCCGAATAGGTACCTTAAAGTGTTTAATCTCAACAATAGCAAAGTGGAAGTTTGCTAGATATTAGTGTTGGTGATATAGAACGTATTGACATTTGTGTGAGATTAGTACCATTTGAACAAGTATATTAAAAACTGACAACTCTGTGATTATCTGTGGAATATGCAAGAAATAAAAAAAAAAAAAAAAAAAAAAAACTTGTCAACTGAACATGTTCTATGTTTTTCTGCCCACCAGGTCCGAATTTGCACGTTTGAATTTTCAAGGGTTTTACACAGTCGTCCTGGAGAAAGATGATGTGTTGATATCTGTAGCATCAATCAGGTAGAGTGACAATTACTAGGAAATTTATCTGTAGCTTATGTCCTATTTTTCTGAGTCCCGACACTTATTCCTCCTTTTTTGTCTTTAGTCCCATTACTTTTTGCAATTATGTTAGTAAATCAAATACTATGCTAATACGATTTAGTAGCAAGTTGCTTTCCACAAGAAACATCTTGTATGGTGCTCTTCCCCTAATAATTTATTTTTATCTAGTTGAGTTCCTACTAATAAATAATTGCCTTTTTTTCCCTCTGTTTTAGAGTTTGGTTTGTCTTTTTGCTTCGACTTTTTAAGCCATTTTTTGTATTTCTCTATGAAGTTCTTGTTGAAAAATTATGCAACTTGAGTGTTAAGGTATAAAAACTATTGTTGGTTGTCCTCCTAAAAGCTCAAGCTTTTGGGATCGATTGGTTAACTAACATGGTATCAAAACAAGAGGTCTTGAGTTTAAACTCTGTAATTGCACTCTCTAAATGGTCATTGCGTATTGTGTCATTAATATGTTTTGGGCTTATGACTTTCTAATTAAATTTACCTACACGATTGCACATTGTCCAGCCCACACGTGGAGGGGAGTGTTAAGATATAAAATTTTTTATTGGTATCCTAAAGGGTTAAGCTTTTGGGATGAATTGATAAACTAACAAGGTCTGGATTGTATTGAGGTGGAGTGTTGAGATTGTTAACATATTGGCTGTAGAATGACAAATATGTTACCTTGATTTTTGGTAGCTTAATTTGTATACACTTAATGTACTGCTAATACGTTGACAATCTCAACACACTCCTTCAATATAATCCAGACCTAATCTTTAACAATATTTCAACATAATGTGTACGTGCCAGTGTAGGTTGCATAATTTTTCAACAGACGGAATCTTGGTTGTACAACATAAAAAAGTTACTGAAAAGATGTGAAAGGTGGATGATAACTCTATAATAATATCTTGTGTGTGGGGGAAAAATATTGTACTCTATTGGATACGACACTTTACAACTGCTAAACATTCTAATATAGAAATTGCTGTCATTGATAGCATACTAAAATGAGGTAGCTTGGATTTTACAATCATCCAATCCTTCTAGTGTTGGGATCTAGTGGGCCTTGCAAGATAAGTTGTATACTTGTATTGGCCTTTGGCCAGTTCTTTTGTTAGGTACCTGGTTCTATCTCAGCCAAACAGCCCAAAAAGACACACTCAAGCCAGAAATCAAGGACAATCTTTTATTATCATCAACTCAACTCTAACTCAAACAACTAGTAAGAACAACAAAGAAAACATAAGGCGATAGTCTGGAGTATTCTAGGACTCAGGAGAACTCCTATTCGGTGGTATTCGAGAGACCACCAACTCTCCTAAGGTTTCCCAAATTCCTCACAAATCTCAGCATGCCCCCACACTACCCTCTACTTCCCTGTTAAACCCAAAAACGAACACTAGCCAGCACTTATTACATCCAACCCAAAATCCTTTTCTTTCTTTCCACTTTACCCTTCTCTCTTAATCCGAATTTCCCTTCTCTCATGGACTAGCCTAAGGACAGGTCTCTAACATCTGTCTTCATTACCTTTACCTAGAATTTTTTGACTACATATCCAGAATGAGAAGGTGCTGTTTCGGAGGATATGGATACACAATTAGTTTTGCCATCTCTTGGGGTGTGGTTCTCGTGGATGAACATGCACACCATGTTCGAACATCAAACCTTCTTGTTTTTTCTTACTTTGCCTTCCCTCTGAAATTCTAATTGTGGAAAGAATTTCAGCTTCTTTAAGTTCTTTTTATTGTCACCTTTCTAGTTGCTTCCTGGTTACTGCTTAGCTTGTATCCACTGCAGCTCCTTTTCTTGCTGCACTCTTTCTAATTAGTCCAAACTCTACTCTGATACAGGGTGCATGGAACGACAGTTGCAGAGATGCCCCTTATTGCAACATGCAGCAAGTACCGTCGGCAAGGAATGTGTCGACGCCTTGTTACTGCCATTGAAGAGGTACATATCTTGTATGTTCAAATCTGTTTGTCGTAGTCACTTTACCAGACATCAATGACTCTTGAATTCGCCTATGACTGACTAAATGGTTTAATAAAATTTATTCCCGTACTCTACATGCTCCCAAGTGAATCATTCTATACTTGCGTTCTCTTTTTGTTTGGCACTGTCCCTGTCTTTGCTTCTGCCTCAAATTAAAATCATTTAGTTCTCAACTGCTTAATGGAACAAGGCATAGTGTATTGAAGATAGATAGTGAAAATCGAGGCTTTTATGTTCTTCTTATTTTATTTTATTTTTTTTTGTTTTTCCCTCCCCCTTTCAGTGTTTCCATTTGCTACTATGGTGCACAATTTGTGGAAATAATATGATCACGTCTCTATAAAATCCATGACTGTTGATATTTATTTGTTAATTTTGTTTATTTTGCTTTTTACATAGGAATGTTGACTGCATCCATTTTAACTATAAGACAGAGTAGAGTACGGCATCGAGCTTGACTCTTTGATATCCAACACATTTGTTTTTTGTTTGTGTTTATGCTTCTCTTCATTTCATTGTTGGATTCTAGATGCTTAAATCATTTAAGGTGGAGAAAATCGTTGTAGCCGCCATACCAGATTTGGTGCAGACATGGACTGAGGGTTTTGGCTTTACACCTGTGGAAGACAATGAAAAGCAGAGTCTCAATAAGATCAACTTGATGGTTTTTCCTGGAACAGTTTTGCTTAAAAAGCCTTTGTATGATAATAGAGATACGCAGGCGCAATCTGGTGAGCATTTTTGCCTCGTATAACTCCAACTGCCATTCCTACTTCATTGATCTTGAGAATTTAAATCTAATTTGTCAATTATGCTGCACAGGCGATAGATCGGGATTGAGAGCAGATGAATCTACCAAAGTGGATGATAGATTCTGTGCCGACAAGTTCAAAAAGCAATTCATTGAAAATGACATTGTAGAATGTAATAAGTTAACAGAATTTGAATGCAGTACTAAAGTTAAGGTTATTGATGGCGATATAGGAGTAGATGGTATGTCGTCAGTAGGCATAGAAGAATCTTCTGAAGTAGATTTTAATTCTAGAGAGCTCATCAAGTTTGGGCCATGTTATGCCGCCAAATGTTGCACCGATGCGGAAAATGAACCTATGGGCAGCAAGAACTTGCCGAGATCTGAAGTTTATGCTAGAACTGATAAGAAGACTGCAGAACAGCAATCTACTGTACATTGTCATTGTATTAGAGGTGGAGCTGAAACATCAGAAGGCTGTTGGAAATCAGAAATCAGAAGAGTCGAGGAAGTGGTTAAGCCTGTACAGCATCAATCTAATGGAAACTGTTGTGCTAACGAACAAGAAGTTGGACTCGACGGAATCGAAGTCATGCAAGTAGGCGAAGATGAAAGGATCTCTTTGCAGGACCAATTTTCAAAGCTGTCCTGTGAAGACCCAACTTCAAAATTAGGGGACAGCCAACCTGAAACGGTTAGTGGTGTCGAATCCTTTGTTATGTATGATGAAACACAGGTTTCCTTGGACGAACAGCTGAAGAAAGCCTGTGAGGTTAATGTAAGGTAGAAAAAAAAAATTTATTGAAGAGAAAATGACCTTCCACTGCTTAAGTAAAAAAGAAAACAGTAAAAAAATAAAAAAAAAATTACTTGACCTCAAGGCCAGTGAAATTTTAGCTTTAAAACTTGGGGCGGGGAAATTAATAAATGACCACTCCAGGGGTTTGGGATAGATGCTAAGATTCACACGGAAATATGCAGCCATTTATCGGATTGAACACGGTCAATTTACATTGATTTTGCGCTTCTTTTTTTATTTTTTTTTTCCGGTTGTTATACTGCACGACGTAGGCTTAGTCAAAGATAATTGAGAAAGCCGAAATCCTAGCATCACTATTTTCGTTATTTTTTTAATTATTTTTTGCATTTAATATTTGACACGTGTAGTTTATTATCTCATTCTTTATTTAAATAATAATATATTATGTTCGTAAAGTCTATGTGTTAAACAGTAAATAAAAAAAGTGAGAGTGAGAAAGTGACCGTGTATAGAAAGAATGATCTTAACATTTCTCTTAAGATAATTTAATAGGTAGTTGATGTTCCTTCTAATTGAATGAATTGCTCGGTTGTGCAGATTATAACTACAATCTAATGCATATTGTAACTAGAATAATGAGATTATGGCAAACAGTTTTTTTAAAAAAAAAAAAAAAAAAAAAAAAAAAAAGAGTCGAGGAGATTTCATGATGGAATAAGTAAGGTGTATGTTTGCTACCATCCAACGTATTTAGAGTATTGTTATATGTGAATAGGGAAGAGTACTTTTTGGAAAAAGAAAAAAAAAAAAGCCATCTAAAGAAGAAAATTGTTGTTGTTGTATTTTTTTTTTCCTTGAAAATAGAAAATTGTTGTTTGCTGTCAACGGAAGCACCTAATCACTAGCCAGGAGTACATTTGTGCTATTCTATACATTCGGTTACTTATTTATTCATGTAATTTATTTCTAGTACTATGCATTCAGTGATTAATCGGTGATTGTACTCACAAGTTAGCGATGGTACCAAACCACGGAATCACCTTGTCATCTACCAGTGGTAACTCGGTCGATGACTAATCGTTGACAAAGTTGCGTGGTAGGTTACTATGGGTGACCAATGCAAATCCAGAGAGCCATATGCATCCCTATTGTGCTCATCGATATCCAGATTTGACAAGATCTAGTCATGGCTTGCCAACGCGAGGCTTATGCACCTCAAATCGGATTTTGGCAGCACAATCTAGCCAGATCTAAACGAATCATATACAAACACTTATAAAAAAAAATATAAACAAATGAACCATATATAAGCTTCGCATATTCGGTAGCTTTTCTTGAAAGTGAATGCTAGCATGATGGTCCATCGCACACACATTGCCAAGGCATGCAACCCTAACAATGTGAGAAGCACGTTGTAGCCAACGATCGACGCTAGAGTCATAGACAATCTGTTATTATTATTTTTTTGGTTAAAAATAGAAAAGTAATCTAGCATATTATAAAGTATAATCTGATAAATTTTGATCGGCGAACGATGTTGGAGCCAGAGACAACATCTTATTTTTAGTTGAAAATAGAAAAATAAACTGACAGATTATGAATTATAACTTGGCAGATTATGAACAACAACCAGTGATTGGCGGCCAATGATTAGGAAACGAACAACTAGAGATCAACAACATGCGATCGACACCGGTGACCATCGATTACCTCCTAATGTCAACTAGTAATTTCTTAGTAGTAATCTTGTAGATTACTTTTTTTGACCATTGAGAGTATTTTTGGTAATTCATATATGAGACTTTGACTGGTTATAATCATTTTGGTAGAAATGTACAGTAAAATCTCTATAAAATAATATTGTTGGGACTAAAAAAAATATTTTTTTAACATGACTATTAATTTATCAATTTATTGGTAAATAAATATTTATTAATTTAATAAAAGTTTTATATTTTAATAATATGTGTCATTTTGGTACATGTATTATTCTATTGACGAAAATTTATATATGAGTTATAAATAAATTAAAAAATGGATATGGTCAAAATTAATATGTTCAAATATAGAATTTCAAAAGTTATGATGTATATAATAAATGTTATATACATGTACATAGAAACTAAAAAAAAAAAAAAAACTGTAAAAAAAAAAGAAACTCAAATATTAATATAAGTACATTGTACACATAATGGTAATAAATAAACAAATAGACATAAAATTGATGTACATATTTTTCAAATTTAATACCTAGAAGAAAAAAGTCCTTAATATGATTAATTTTATGTGTTATTTATTATTATTTTTTTGTATTTGATTAATTATTAATTTAGTTGGGATTAGAAGATTTTATTATTTAATCGAGATTATTAATTTATTGAACATTCATTTATAGAGTTTTCACCGTACAAGTTAACGTTGATGGATTAAACATTTGGGCCTCTATTTAAGGGAAAATGAGTTAAATACCTCTTAAAAGTGCTTGGTCAAGAGTTCTACATTTACTTTTGATTAAGAGCATTTTTATTTAAATACCTATACTAGTAAAAAGATATTAATCAAGAATGAGAGGTAAAAATAATAACGGATAAAAATCCAGACCTGTGCAATTTTAAAGATAAATTATGCAATCTCATTATTTTTTATATTCTATTTTATTGACACCTTAAAATATTTATAAATTTTAATTATTCTCCTTTTAAAATTAAAATCTCTTATAGTTCTAAAGTACTTTAATATACACTCCACACTTTTCTACTTTTAAAAATTTGTTTCTTAAAAAGATTTATACTTTTCCTTTATTTTTGTGTGAGATATGATTCTTTCTATTTAAACTTGATGAGATAAGATTTTTTCCGCCTAAACTTGAAGGTTTCTTTTTCTGTTATTTCCTTTTTGCTATTTTTATTTGAATTTAAACGATTTTTTTTAGTTGTAACGATTTTTTTTTCCTTTTCTTTTCTTTTTGCTTGTTTTATTTTAACAACTTTACAATTACTTTTTTAAATTTCTTGATTATGTTCACGCGACTAACCTCTTCTATTATCATCATCATTCATCATAGTTTCAGAATTTGAGTAAAAATTCTCAAAGCATTTATCTTCTTCGTCTTGCAAAATATAATTAAAAATCAAAAATAAAAACTAACAACTTCAATAAAACAAAAGACAAACGAGAAAAGGAAAAAAAAAAAGAACCATAAATTAAAACTTGATGAAACTTTCTCATTTTGCTTCATAATTATTTGGTAAATAGAAAATTTTTATTAGAGTTTGGATAAAAAAATTAGGTAAGATGATTGTTTTAATATCGCTTTAAACAAAAAGAAAATTCTCTGCATTTTTGTTTTTCTTCAACTTCAAAAATTACGTGGGGAAAAAAAGATTCAATGCAAGTTTTTTTAAATGCTTTAAATGATCGTGTGCGTTTAGTTGATGGATTCGTATCATAATTTAAATTATAATTCGTGACTTGTTATAATATTTTCTCTAATAAAAATTATACGTAAACTAATAATAATTCTGAATCATAATTATAAATTCATAAACTAAACGTTCACTAAAATTCTTTATAATTGTGGTTCAATTAATGACGGTGTTAGAATTTTAGATGGATTGGATCACGTGCTTATCACGTGGGTATTCTTAAAGGCATCTGTCCGTCAATTTTTTAATAAATCATACTTAATTTTTTTTTTGTTAAATCCAAATTGAGAATTAATAAATAATAATAATAATAATACTAATAACAACGACAACCCTCTCTCCCCCTCCTTCATATTTTTCTTCTCACGCTGAGAAGAGGAATATTAAGAGTTTAGTATTTAGATTCATTCTCTAATTTAAATTATGATTCATAATTTATTATAATATTTTTTTTATAAAAAATATATATAAATTAAAAATTATTCTAATCACGTAATTTAAATTTATAAACCAAATGTTACCTAAATATAGTTAAAGGTGTTCACAGAAACACCAGCTTTGAAACACCAGTGGTTTGAACAATTTCCTGTGTCTTTCGGACAAATCGAAACCCCCTAAGCCTAAGCTCTTTCTACCAGCAAGCGCAACGAGATTACCAGTATTCCCTCTGTGCAGTGAAGAAATCGGCTTGAATTTCTCCGCCGTTTGGCTGCTTTTGCTGAATCTACTTGCCGTTAGCCCAACCCAGCGCCGATCTCATCCCTCCGACGCTCCATCTCCACATCCAGCCTCAACCCAGCGACGATCTCCATCTCTCGTGGCTGCCGTTCGTACTCCAGACCAAACCCAGCCCTAATCTGTCCTTCGCGACGTGGGCCCTCACGGATCTGAGCATTTTGATCGAAATCGCCCACTTCACCGCGCCTAGGATCGCCGCCACGACTCTAATCGTCGCAGTTTCCCGCCACCGGCCTGGGTCCAGCTCCGATCGGCTCTGCCTGACGAAGACCCACTCGATTCCGGCCGGGATAGTCCTCTCCGCGGCGATCTGATTGAAGAAGAAACTCGTTTATTGCTTTGTTTGGGTCTGAAAATTTGGATCAATTATTCTTCCCTTGTCCATCATCTCCGGCGATTCGAAGACTCGAGATACAAGCAGCAGAAATCATGAGTTTCTCTTTCTCTCTGCCATCAAAATCCTCTTCGAAGCTCAAACCCATAAAGCCCTCACAGAACTTCGAGGACGATAACGACAACAAGTCCACCGAAAACGACGCTAATTCACGGAAATACGTCATCGAATTCAACGCATCCGAAACCCTAACCGGCAACGCCACTCAAAACGCCGTCGTAATCCCCCCTATCCAGAACGAATGGAGGCCCCACAAGCGGATGAAGAATCTCGACCTTCCGATCGCCGCCCAATCCGACGGCTCCGGCGGCCTCCAGTTCGAGGTTGAGTCCCTCTCCGACGCCACCAACTCCAGCATGTCGTACGGCCTCAACCTCCGTCAGACCGCCAAGGGAGATCATGATGATGAGATCAACGGCCAGGATGAAGCTAAGGACAAGAACGAACGGCTGAGATTCACTCCCACGGAGGACGTCTTGCTTCAGAAGTTGAAGTTCGATCTCCAGAGGTTGCCGGAGGACCGGGGAATGGCGGAGTTCGAGGACGTTCCGGTGGAGGGATTCGGTGCGGCGCTGCTCTCCGGGTACGGGTGGCACGAAGGGAGAGGCATCGGGAAGAACGCCAAGGAGGACGTAAAGGTCGTCGAGTACACGAAGAGGACTGGCAAGCAAGGATTAGGGTTTGTGATGACCGATCTCCCTCCTCTTCCTAACTCCAATCGTGATTCTTTGAATAATTCAATTCCGAAACCAAAGGATAATAATAATAATAATAATAATAATAGTAGTAGTAATAAGGAGAGTTTGATTGGCAAGGAAGTAAGAATAGTTCGTGGAAGAGAATTGGGATTGAAAGGTAGGGTTTTGGAGAAATTGAGTGACGATAATAGATTGGTAGTGAGGCTTTCGAGGAGCCAAGAGACGGTGAAAGTCAACATTCAGGATGTGGCGGAGTTGGGATCTGAGGAAGATGAGGCATGTTTGAAGAGATTGAAAGAATTGAGGATTCGTGAAGAGGAAGAGAAGAAGGAGAAAAAGAGTAAGAGAAGAGAAAACAAAAGCAGAGATAGTGATGGTGAGAAACAACAACCACCGAGAAAGTCGTGGCTGAGGAGCCACATTCGGGTTAGGATCATCAGCAGAGAGTTGAAAGGAGGGAGATTGTATTTGAAGAAAGGAGAGGTGGTGGATGTGGTGGGGCCGAAGGTTTGTGATGTGTCCATGGATGATGGCAGGGAGCTCATTCAGGGGGTGTCTCAAGATGTTCTGGAGAGCGCGCTCCCGCGGCGTGGAGGGCCGGTGCTCGTGCTGTTCGGGAAGCATGAAGGGGTGTATGGGAGTCTTGTGGAGAGGGATTTGGACCGGGAAACCGGTGTCGTTAGGGATGCGGATACTCATGACTTGATCAATGTCCGCCTTGAGCAAATTGCTGAGTATATTGGCGATCCAAGCTACCTCGGTTATTGATTCTTTTGGAGCCATCTTTGTTTGTAGAGGACGGGTTGCTGAATGCCGATTCGTCTTTCCGATCAATAAGTATCTTTGAATTTTGTTTTGCTAGTGACTTTGCTGATCCATAGGCCTTTTATGCTCACCACACTTTTTAGAATGCAATTTCTTCACATATAGATGATCAATTCATAACTTATTCTATGAACATATGTACTTGTGTGATGCAATATTGTATATTCAAATATTGCAAGGGAATTTGGAATGTTTTTGAATTAGTTATTGTAATTTGTATTCCCCAAGATTCTTCTGAAAGCACAATCTTTTACTTCATGCAAGGAAATTACAATGTTATAAAGAACAAACAGACAAATATTGCTGTTGGCATTTTGTGCTGTTGATCTTTCTATATAAAAAGCTGGTTTTAGTGATAATACTGCTATCTTTGATATCTTTATCCTTTTGCTTTTCGTGATGTCTTTCAATGGTTTCATTTCCATTTTTTTTTCCTGTAGTATAATAGATCAATTCTTTGCTTGAAAACAAGAAAGTTTTAGCCTTACTACAGAGTTTTTGGTATCCTTCCCTTGTGTCTTTTATAAATTCTAATTATTTAGATATCATAACTCTCAAATATTATACAGACTCTGTCAATTTAAGATACCTTGAGCAAGAAGTTCTTGAACTTCACTTTATATTTTCTAAATAGTTATCAAGTTTCAATTTCTTATGGTTATGCCTTTTCTTTTTTACTTTTTTTTTTTAATATGAAATGATTGAGATGCAATACTTGGGATCATCATAATTCTTAAACTTACGGCTTTTAAACTTAAATGTGAATATGAGGAGTAAAGTGAATGTAATAAACCATAATTTGTCTCAACAACTGCAACAGAACCCTAGAATAAGAAGGATTGTTTCTATATTACATGCAGATCTCAAATTTGACCTAATATGTTAGAGAGAATCATTCTCCCTATGACCATGCTCAAAGCAACACAGTAAAACTGGCATTCATTACATAATTCTTGTGTTTATTTAGACTATTTACGCATTATAACATTACACATACTTTTGCTGACCTTTTTTCTTTGAAACAGGAAACTCCATTTATGATAGAAAAAATAGTGAACAATCAAAAGAGAGAGAGTTATCCTCTAAATGCAAAATGCAAAAGTATAATTGCAAAAACGAGACCAATTTCTGACCGTATCAGCGAGTTGACAACTACTAAATTCCTTATCTTTATGAAACCCTAAAAGCCTACCCAGGAATTTGTTGTGACATTGTCCAAAGCCACTAAACTATCTTCCTTGTCGGTCCTATTCTATTGGCCTTTGGATCAGAGTAATGATTAACAGGGCCAGTCAGGGGCATTCGTATTTGATAGTCAGAGGTGAAATTCTTAGATTTATAAAACTGCGAATGGTTCATCAAATCAGTTATAGTTTGTTTGATGGTACCTACTACTCGGATAACCATAGTAATTCTAGAGCTAATACGCGCAACAAACCTCGACTTCTGGAAGGGATGCATTTATTAGATAAAAGGTTGACGCGGGCTCTGCTAATTGCTATTCAGTGATATTCGAGAGACCACAAACTCTCCTAAGGTTTTCCAAATTCCTCACAAATCTTAGCATGCCCCCACACTACCCTCTACTTCCCTTTTAAACCCAAAAACAAACACTAGTCAGCACTTATTACATCCAACCCAAAATCCTTTTCTTTCTTTCCACTTTACCCTTCTCTCTTAATCCGAATTTCCCTTCTCTCATGGACTAGCCTAAGGACGGGTCTCTAACATCCGTCTTCATTACCTTTACCTAGAATTTTTGACTACAAATCCAGAATGAGAAGGTGCTGTTTCGGAGGATATGGATACACAATTAGTTTTGCCATCTCTTACTTGAGGTGTGGTTCTCGTGGATGAACATGCACACCATGTTCGAACATCGAACCTTCTTGTTTTTTCTTACTTTGCCTTTCCCTCTGAAATTCTCACTGTGGAAAGAATTTCAGCTTCTTTAAGTTCTTTTTATTGTCACCTTTTTCCCTCCCCCTTTCAGTGTTTCCATTTGCTACTATGGTGCACAATTTGTGGAAATAATATGATCACGTCTCTATAAATTCCATGACTGTTGATGTTTATTTGTTAATTTTGCTTTTTACATAGGAATGTTGACTGCATCCATTTTAACTATAAGACAAGAGTAGAGTACGGCATCGAGCTTGACTCTTTGATTTCCAACACATTTGTTTTTTGTTTGTGTTTATGCTTCTCTTCATTTCATTGTTGGATTCTAGACTATGTTTGGTAGGAAGGAAAGAAAATAGGATAGAAATGAAATATGGAAGTGATGGAAAATAGCAATGATGAAAAGAAAATTGATTTTTTTTATGTTGTTTGGTATGAGAAGATGGAAAAAAATGAACTTACCTTCACTTGTTTGGTATTGGAAGTTAAATTGTGAGGAAATAAAAAATCTTACTTGTAAATTACTTTTATACCCTTAAATTTTTTGCTTGGATGTTGATAGAGAAAATGGTAGTTTAGTAATTTTGCCCACTTTAATAAGTTGTCCCTATTTTCTATCCTATTTTCTGCCCACTTGTGGAAAGAAAAAAAATGGTGGGGTCTACATATATTATTTTTCACTCTATTTTCTCTTCTTTTCTCTTTTCTCTCCTACCAAACAACCTACATTTTCATTTTTCCTCCCAAAATCCCTCCACTTTCTTCCTTCCTTCTACTTTTCTTTCCTACCAAACATACTCTAAAAATCATTTAAGGTGGAGAAAATCGTTGTAGCCGCCATATCAGATCAACTTGATGGTTTTTCCTGGAACAGTTTTGCTTAAAAAGCCTTTGTATGATAATAGAGATACGCAGGCGCAATCTGGTGAGCATTTTTGCCTCGTATAACTCCAACTGCCATTCCTACTTCATTGATCTTGAGAATTTAAATCTAATTTGTCAATTATGCTGCACAGGCGATAGATCGGGATTGAGAGCAGATGAATCTACCAAAGTGGATGATAGATTCTGTGCCGACAAGTTCAAAAAGCAATTCATTGAAAATGACATTGTAGAATGTAATAAGTTAACAGAATTTGAATGCAGTACTAAAGTTAAGGTTATTGATGGCGATATAGGAGTAGATGGTATGTCGTCAGTAGGCATAGAAGAATCTTCTGAAGTAGATTTTAATTCTAGAGAGCTCATTGAAAAATAAATTGACAAATTATGAATTAAAACTTGGCGATTATGACCAAAATTCAAGAAAAAAATTGCGTCTATTGCATCATAGAAACTCAAAAAAAAAAAAAAAAAAAAAAAAACTGTAAAAAAAAAAAAGAAACTCAAAACTTAATGTAAGTATATTGTACACATAATGGTAATAAATAAACACATAGACATGGAATTGATGTTCATATTTTTCAAATTTAATACCTAGAAGAAAAAAGTCCTTAATATGATTAATTCTATATGTTATTTATTATTATTTTTTTGTATTTGATTAATTATTAATTTAGTTGGAATCAGAAGATTTAATTATTTAATCGAGATTATTAATTTTTTGAACATTCATTTGTAGAGTTTTTACTGTACAAGTCAACGTTAATGGATTAAACATCTGGGCCTCTATTTAAGGAGAAATGAGTCCAATACCTCTTAAAAGGGCATGGTCAAAATTTATACTCTTACTCTTGATTAATAATATTTTTAATTAAATAACTATACTAGTAAAAGGATATTAATCACGAATGAGGAATAAAAATCTAGACTCATGCAATTTTAAAAATAAATTATGCGATCTCATCCTTTTTTTATATTCGATTTTATTAACGGCCTAACATATTTAAAAATTCTAATTATTCTCCTTTTAAAATTAAAATCTCTTATAGTTCTAAAAGTACTCTTATATACACACCATACTTTTCTACTTTTAAAAATTTGTTTCTTAAAAAGATTTACTTTTTCTTTATTTTTGTGTGAGATATGATTCTTTCCATTTAAATTTGATGAGATAAGTTTTTTTTTTTCTCCCCTAAACTTGAAGCTTTCTTTTTCTTTTCTTTCCTTTTTTGCTTGTTTTAGTTTAACAACTTTACAAGTACTTTTTAAAAAAAAAAGAATTCTTGATTATGTTCACGTGACTAACCTCTTCTATTATCATCATCATTCATCATAGTTTCAGAATTTGAGTAAAAATTCTCAATGCGTCTATCTTCTTCGTCTTGCAAAATATAATTAAAAACCAAAAATAAAAACTAACAACTTCAATAAAACAAAAGACAAACGAAAAAGGAAAAAAAAAACCATAAATTAAAACTTGATGAAACTTTCTCATCTTGCTTCATAATTACTTGGTAAATAGAAAATTTTTATTAGAGTTTGGATAAAAAAGTTAGGGTAGATAATTGTTTCAATATCGCTAAAAAAGGAAATTATCTGCATTTTTGTTGTTCTTCAACTTCACAAATTGCGTGAAGAAGAAAGATTCAATGTAAATTTTTTTTTTAAATGCTTTAAATGAAAATATTCAACCAAAAGAATAAGAAGAGTAAATCTTTTAAGAACGGTTTTTTTAAAAAAGTAAAAAATATGGAGTGTATTAAAAACAATATATAGAATGTACATAAGGGTATTTATAAAATTATAAAGAGTTCTAGTTTAAAATGAAAATAATTAAAATTTTTAAATATATTAGGGTGTTTTATAAAATTTTAAACTCGTTTAGTTCGTTAATTTAAGTTTTTAATTTGAGTTAAAATATATTTTTATATGAAAATTTTTTATTGTAATAAAAATATTAGATGTGATTATTTTTTAGAGTATTTTATTTTAATAAAATTTAAATTTTAAACTTAAATCGATAAAATGAGCAGATTTAAAATCAAAATTTTTAAAAAAATATCATATATCAATTTAAATTACGGAAATAGTAAGAAATAGGCCAATATGAAAAGCTTAAGAAAGTATATAAGTCAATTTTTAGTTATAGAAATTAATAGGCCATAACTTATCAAGTTATGGTTCATAACTAGATAAGTTATGAATAAACTTGTCAAGTTATGATTCATAGCCAGATAAGTTATGGACAAAAACTGTAAATTATGAATAATAACTTGTCAAGTTATGATTCATAACCAGACAAATTATTAACAAAAACAATAATTTAACTTATTTATTAATTTATATAAATTATTGACCTATTAATTTTAATTCATCCAAAATCTTAACATATTTTTCTCCTTCTCCCTTTAAATTAAAAACTCGAATATGCCGTGGGACAAGGCTTTCGTGTGTTAAGAGCGCATATGTGCAGGCCCATAATGGGAACTTCCCAACCGCCGATAACCGAAGCTCCGTTGGCTTAACTTCTACTCTGTACTCACCGACCATCATTTCCTATTTCCTTGCTATGAACGTCTCTGTAAAATCCCTCGGAAAGTAAAACCACCATTCAAACCCTAGATTCTTCTAGGGCTAGGGTTAGGGTTAAGGTTCCTCTTCCTCTCCCGCCTGCCATAACTAGACCATGCCTTCCTCGCCCAAGTTCTTCCGCGCGCGCCAACCGCACTCCGCTCGCAGATCCACCGTCCTGATCGTCGCCGGCTGCCTCCTCGTCGGGATCGCGGGCTTCGCCTTCGGACTCGCGTCACTTTTCCGGCCGATCAAGTGCTCGCACGGTGATCCCAGATCGGTGAGGGTGGTTTGGGAGAGAGGTTCCGGTGGCGGCGGCGGCCGCGACGGACACGGCGCCGTTTCGGATGGTGGTGGGAACAATCGGCGTAAGGTCATGGGTTTTGTCGGGATTCAGACTGGCTTCGGATCGGTCGGTCGGCGACGATCTTTGAGGATGACTTGGATGCCGTCCGATCCTCAAGGACTTCGAAGGTACATTTTTTTTTTCTTTTTCAAATAATTAGGTTGAATCTGTTTCGTCAAGTTGATCAAGCGGAAAATGGTGCCATCACTTTTATTGCATGTTCTCTCTAAGACTTTAACGATCTAATGTTTTGAGTAATGCCATATTATAGCATAGCATGTTTGAGTAAGGTAGCTCTGTTATGGAGGAACAATGTGTAAAGTCAAAGGGACAATTTTGGGACGTATTTCTTCCAGAGTTGCTTTTTTATTTTTTTTTGGTGCGAGAGTGACACTTCTCGGATGATAGTTACATTTTTATTTCTTAAAAGATTCCCGTATGAACGAGGCTAGAAGATGGACTGTTAAGACTGTAATAGGATTTAGACGTAGGTTTATTGGTGTCGCTTTGGTGAAGGATTGAGTGACAATTCCTTCAAGTAGAGAAATTTTACTTGGGCCTCTATCCGGCTGCAAGAGGTATGTTATAGTTCCAGGAACACAATATACAACTTCTAGGAGAATTGTAAAATGTACATATTGATGACAGAGAATGATATGAATGATGCAGGAAAGCCCTTAGTTTGATTGTTGACATTGACATTAAAGTTAGAACTTGGGTTTGTGGTATAGAAAATTGTCGGTATATGGTTTGTGGCCAGTTGCAATCTGTTCCTGAGGTCAAAGATAAAATTTGGAGGTTTTGTTTAGCAGATAATATGCTTCTTGCAAGGCAAGCCATATCCTAAAACGAAAGGTATTCTATGCCGCCTGTTATATGTTGGAAGATGAAGGGATTTAAAGCTAAATCAGGAAGGAAGCTTGGTTGTTTATGATTTTTAGATATAGGTTGATGATGGGCCGTATTAATTTTCCAAACTAGGATTTTTAGATGATTTGAGACTTGAACGAGATTTGGGCGGGAGTGGAATTTGAAATATTTAGAGCTTAGAAATTAAAGAGGTGGAAGTAGGTGTAAACAAACAAAAAAAGAGAAAAGAAAAGAAACAAAAACGAAAATGGAGACCTTGGAATCTTACCAAGGAGTTTAACGGAGCGCCTCATTAGAAGAAAGAAAACTTTCTGAAATGTTATTTATCCAGTTGTTCTTTGTCAAAGATTGGTATAGCTCTAAGATTAAAAAGCAGTTCATGATAGAAGCACCACCTTCTTTTGACCACAAATCGGTTACTTTAAATTCACCCATTCCATGATTATGGCAAATGGATGCTTTATTGGAGACTACCATACTTTTAGACTTAAATGTGAATATGAGGAGTGAAATCAACATAATCAACCTATAATTTGTCTCAACAACTCCAAGAAAACCCTACAGAGAATGAAAGTGATTGTTCTACGTGACATGCAGATCTCAAATTTCCTGCTGTATTGCCATGCAATTTTCTTTTTCAGCTCATGTTCATATGATGTTGAATTGTCTTCTTTCTGTTACTAAGCACTGCTACTTTGTATACATTTTTTAGTACAATTACTCAATAGAATCGGAGCTTTTTCATGACTCAAATACAGTAGCCTTCTTATGGTATCAATTCAACTCTTATCTCCATCTTCTGTCTTTTGCTGCGTCTAAAGCTACATCTAAAAATACTCAAGCACCAATAACTCATGTATTCTTAGGCTGACACTAGTAAATTTACTAGATTTTTTTGTTTATTTAGATTATTTTATATGCATAGTTTGCTGACCATTTTTCCAATTTATTTAAATGACGAGTGCAGCTTGGAAGAAGCCACTGGTCTTGCTTTCAGGTTTGTCATTGGTAGAACCAATGATAAGTCTAAGATGGCAGAACTGAAGAAGGAAGTTGCAGAATACGATGATTTTTTGCTGTTGGATATTGAAGAGGAGTATAGTAAGCTTCCATACAAAACGTTAGTGCTAGCTTATTGATACCATTTATCTTTGGCATTTTAATACGTTGTAAATAATATCTCCCTCTTCATTACAGGTTGGCATTTTTCAAAGCTGCCTATGCACTCTATGATTCTGAGTTTTATGTTAAAGCTGATGATGACATATATTTAAGACCAGGTGACTAGGTGTTTGAAACTTATGCTGCGTTTGGAGCAAGGATTTGTGCCGTGATTCGGATCATGGTTCGTGACTCGCTACAGTGTTTTCTTTCACAAAAAACACACGTAAACCGAGAATGATTCTGAATCATGGTTCTGAACCCATGAACCAAACGTCAACTTATTGCTTTTTCTTGCAATTATCTGTTTTATGAGGAGATGGCATCTGACTAACACATTTGCTAAAATGCCAGATCGCTTGTCATTACTCTTGGCAAAAGAGCGTTCTCATTCCCAGACTTACCTTGGCTGCATGAAAAAAGGCCCAGTTTTTACTGATCCAAAGCTGAAGTGGTCAGTGCATCTTGATGTTGTTTCATTTTTGTGATTTTCGTTTGAGCTCCTTCTTGCTAATGGGCAGGCCAGCTTGTCACCACTCATCAAAGCATTTGATGACCTTTGATTATACAAAATATGATTAGAGTGAATTGTCAATGCTTGCTTGAGATAAAGCTGGAAGCTTTTTCTCAGTTTTCAGATTCTTAGCAAATAAAAGAGAATAAAATGGATTATGCAAGAGATTTCTTTGGTTTAAGAAAGTTCATCTTAGAAATAAGAGCTTTTGTACTTTGAAAACCCAAAAGCTGAATCTTCAAAAACTTGTTAATACTTAAGTTAAAAAAAAAAAAAAAATCCTTGTTAATGTGTTTCGGGAAGAAAGCATCTAGACTTTAGAAACTTGAAAGTAAAGTTGAGAACTTTTATTTTGTTGGTAGGAAGGGTTAATTACTTACCAAAAAGTGGTGTCTCGTTTTTTTTTTTTTTTTAAGTTGGTGATTAATTTTGAACAGAGCTGCGTGGAAAAGTGAAATCCATATAGCCGACCCCAATTAAATTGGGATTAAGGCTTGTTGTTGTTGTTGTTGGTGTCTATCTTTTTCTATGCAATTGATTACATCACTTAAGTGTGCAGGTATGAACCGCTATCCTATTTGCTTGGGAAGGAGTACTTCCTTCATGCTTATGGTCCAATATATGCGCTTTCTGCTGACGTTGTGGCAAGCTTGGTTGCTCTTAGAAACAACAGGCAAGTTTGTTTCTCAGTGGACCTACCTTTTTTCCTAGATGTCCCTTGCTTTTGTACCCTGATTTTTAATTGCCTTACAGAATTTGGTCATGTACTTGTTTATCATGTATTCATGGATTTTCCAAAGTTCGGTTCACCTTATAAGTTTGTTCCTTGTTATTTTGAACTTTGAAGTACTCTTCTAGTTTGCCATTGGAAATTTGTTGATCAGATTCTTGAGAGGTAATTTGTAGTAGTTTTTTTCCTTTGCTTACTGTGATTTTTTTAAAATTTTTTTTTTTGTGAGGATATCTTGTCCTCTCTTACCTTGTATTGATTCATCCATTATCATTAAAGGTTTTGTTTATTATAAAAAAATGATGGTCTCAACCAGTATTTTATTCAACTTCTTTGCCCACTTAGGTGAAAGCTCAACCTAATTCCTGCAAGATTTTCATGACCAATAATGTCCCATGTGGTCAAACATACTAGGCTCTCAATGCCATAACGGATACAAAATTGTTAAAACAACAAGCTTGGTCCTTGATGTTGCACCTTGAACTTAGCTTGGCGATTAAAATAGTTTCTGTTTAAGTAAATTCAGTTTCTACCTCTTGTGCCTTTGAGGAAATATCATTTCCATGATAAGGGGGTACGAATCTCTTGATGAATGCCGGGTTGCTCTGCAAAAACATTGTACCCTGTTTATAGAAGAATTAGAGGTTTTTTTAAGTAAATTCAGTTTCTACCTCTTGTGCCTTTGAGGAAATATCATTTCCATGATAAGGGGGTACGAATCTCTTGATGAATGCCGGGTTGCTCTGCAAAAACATTGTACCCTGTTTATAGAAGAATTAGAGGTTTACTGTTAAATGTTCTGGTATATCTTTGACTGTCCGAGATGTAACACAAATATGGAAAGCGTAAACTGGAGTCTTGAAGCATTTTTCACCCACTGTCTGGATTGATCAAGTGGGAACACTTTGTGGTGTCATGATTTATGGCACACAAGATTAACACGTGGAACTAGTTGAAGTTTAAGTTGGTGTTCTGTGTTGTGCCGAGGGTTGGTATTGTCTGAATATGAATGTCTGTAAATTTATTTGATTTAGATGTTAATATGGTATAACTTGACATGAGAAATATCCTAATGTGGTGTTGCTGGTTATTGTCTTGACTGTTGGCTTGTCCTAAAAATAATATATATATATATATATATTAGCTAAAGTTTATAATTCTTAAAATTTTAAGATGACTTGCTTAATCTCATTTCCACCTGGCCTCCCTTTCCTTTTCCTGAAAAACATATTAATTAAAAAAAAAGACAAAAAAAGGGTGCAGAATTGTGCCTTTTTTTTTCTCTCCCTTCTTTCTTTTTTTTTTTTTTTTTTTGCTTTAGAGAAGAAAAGAGAATTATGGTGGAGATGAAATCAGGTAAGATATAATTATTCCATTATTCTTTTTGGGGCTAGGTTTTACTTAAGTAGTTTCTTCCCTTTGAGTGCAGTTTTCGTATGTTCAGCAATGAGGATGTTACCATTGGTGCATGGATGCTTGCAATGAATGTCAACCATGAGAACAATCAGGCACTGTGCTCGCCGGAATGTACATCAGCATCTATTGCCGTGTGGGATATCCCCAAGTGTTCAGGTTGGTGTTTCTTCTCGCTTTAACAGACAATAATAGAAGTTACTAGAAGTAATCAGGTTCTAGAGATTGTTTTACCTATAATTTCAAGTTCTTATATTGAATATCAGAATTTTCTGGAGAGTCTTGGAACCTTGCAGTTGTTTATCCAACCCACTGACAGTTTTCTTTACATTGAATTAATTATTCTGATTGATACGAAGCTGTATCAATCTGAGTAATTACAATTCGTTACATTATTGTTAAAACATAATTTGGATGAAAAGGAGGGAAATTGTTAAGACTGCTAAAGTGGAATAGTTGCTTGATAAATTTTGGTTCGACACTTGTAAGAAAATTTTTGCAACCCTTCCTGTCCATGTAGGGCTCTGTAATCCGGAAGCGAGGTTATTGGAACTCCATGAAAAGGAGAGCTGCTCAAAGAGTCCTACCATGGAGGCTGATGATGATTAGCACTAAACATACATCCTTTATTATTTCTGCCGGAGTCAGGTAATCTGAGATGATATCTTGTCCACCCTGATATTACCAGGCGTATGTTGTTGATCTAATTATTCTCTTTTCAATTTTCACTCTTCATCATCACTTTTGTACTTTTATCTTTTTTGTTGTGTAAGATATAAAACAAACAGAAACCTCATACGACAACACAATTTGGTTTGTAAGAGAGTACAATGAGAGTTTTAGCAATAGAGGAATTAGGAATCTTAGTTATGAGGGTGTAATCTTTCATGTCTATTTCTTATTTTTATTAAATGGAAATATGATTCTTTCAAATTTCTGCGACTGCTGGATCTTAAACAGCTGATCAATCATTACTTGCCTTAGCCTTGAAAGTTATGTATGCGTTCTTTGTTGTGGCTTAAAGTTCGTTTGTGAAGACAAGGGAAACTGGCGTATATTTAGTCGCGGTCCTTATGCCCAAAAAAGAAAAAAAAAAAAAAGGCATTTTCACTTTTTGATCTTTGTAAATGAGTTCACAATGCTCCCACATTAATTTCTGTCTAAATTTGTTAGCCTAGGTTCAAATCACGATTTAATTCCCTTTAAATTTGTCAGCCTCTGAAGCCCGTGGTTCAGATTTCATTCAGCACATTTTTTTAGCCATATTTGAACTTGAATGGGAAGTGTTCGGTGGGAAAAATTCCCGAATTCAGGCGCACAAGAAACACCGAAAACTTGTCTAAACTCGCATGTAAATACGCCGAAGGATAATTTTTGGAAAGTTGTTGAATCTTAGTTGGAAGAGTTTTTGTGGCCAACTTGTCGAATGATGGCAAATTTAAGGCAATAACAAATTGAACATGACTCACATTTGATTAAAAAAAGTTGAATTAGAAATAAGTTGAGTGAAATTGAAGTCGCTATATTACAAGCAGCGTACAATTATAATATGATTAGTGATTGGAAAATCATTTATACAAGTATATAAGGGAATGGAGAGTGAATATCAATGGGAAAATGGATACTATATCATGAATAGGTTTAATTTGTTAAGCATTAATCCTGATTGATACAAAACGGTATCAATCTGACAAATTGCATTCAGTTATATTAGAAGCTTATCGGACATCATGCCGAGTCATTGCTACTTGGCATAGTAAGAAATAGGCAAATTGAAAAGAGAATTTCATGTTATGTGTGAAACATAATTCGGATGAAAATGAGGAAAATTAAAAGTTACTAATGCGCAATAGTCGCTTGATAAGCTTATTAGATGGGTATACTAAATGATACAATTTTATTAGACATGTGTACCATATAAATAATATGACGTGGTACACCAAGTCTACTGAATAATTTTTCGGTTATTACATTTATATTCTGAGAGAGAAAGAGATAGAGAGAGAGAAACAATAATAATAAACAAGAACTTCATGCAACGGGTAACGGGTAACGGTTAACGGTAAACGGTTAACTGTTAACGGTTAACGGTTAACGGGTTAAACGGTTAATAGGTTAAATGGTAAACGGTAAACGATTAACGGTTAACGGGTTAACGGTTAATGGTTAAACGGTTAACGGGTTAAACGATTAACGGGTTAAACGGTAAACGGTAAATGGTAAACAGTTAACGGTTAAACGGTAAACGATAAACGGTTAACGGTTATCGGGTAACGGTTAACGGTTAAACGGTTAACGGGTTAAACGGTAAATGATAAACGGTTAACGGGTAATAGGTAAAGGTTAATGGTTAACACTTAACGGTTAACGGTAAACGGTAAAGGATAAACGGTTAGCGGTTAACGGTAAATGATTAGTAGAGCTAAAAATTCAGGCCGCCCGGCCCGGGCCTGACGGCCCGAAAGGGTAGTTCAGGCCAAGCCAGCTCGGCCCTAAATAATTTTATATAGGCCTAGCCCGGCCCTAAGGCCCAACGGGCCGGCCCGGCCCGGCCCGGCCCGAGCATGATATATAAAATATTAAAAAAATATAACGAAATTTATAATAAATCCCGGAAGGGGTAGTTCAGGCCAAGCCAGCTCGGCCCTAAATAATTTTATATAGGCCTAGCCCGGCCCTAAGGCCCAACGGGCCGGCCCGGCCCGGCCCGAATCGGCCCGGCCCGAGCATGATATATAAAATATTAAAAACAATATAACGTATATATACACGCACATACAAACACATATTATATTATATAAATATTTATTTATACAAATTAAAATAAAAATACATAAAAAAATAAAATCACACAAAAATAAATAAAAATCTAATAAAACAAAATACATTAAAACAAACTAAAATAAATTAAAATCTTGAGAATTAAGGTGGTTTTCGCACAAAATTAAAAGTAAAATAACTCTATTTTGTAGAGTTGTCAATAATATTTTAACTACTATATCTATTCTTTGTCATAATTATTAAGTCTTAAAACTCGTAAAAATAAACTTTTAATTCTAGATAATTTAATAATGATAACGTTAAATGATCAAATGAAAAGGTAAAATACTTCAGCAAATAGCATCCAAATATGAACATATGACATATGTTCTACTTTGGGTCAATTTAGACATAATACAACATATATCACAACCAAACCGGGCCGTGCATAGCCTTAGAAAATGTTGTGATGATATTTAAATGATACAGTGAATATTAACTAATAGTACGCTAAATTTTATTATCAGTAGAACATGTGTCAAACTGAACATAAATTTAACTTCTCTAAACTCTATATAATATATATATATATATATATCTAATTATATGATTTTTTAAATTATTTTACGTGTAGTGATGCAAATAATTAAATATTTTAACCGCACTACTGCATCAAAAGATAATTTGAATTACATCTCTCATCTCTATCGTTGGACGTTAAATTTAAGAGTAATATTAGTAACATCAATTTAAATCTCAATTTTTGCGTCACTAACTTACAAGATTATGAATTGTCATATTTTAATTAGTATATGCAATATTTTTATCATTAGCTGACGTAATAATATTTTTAAACTTATCAATAGAAAAAAAAATAACTCACATATCATATCCGTTGGTAGAGCTGAAAATTCAGGCCGCCCGGCCCGACCCTAAATAATTTTATATAAGCCCAGCCCGGCCCGAAGGCCCGACGGGCCTAGGGCCGCGCCGGGCTAATGCGGGTCGGGCCGGCCCGGCCCGAGCATGATTTATAAATTTTTTAAAAAAAATGAAATTTATAATAAATAGTGAATATTGTAAAATTTTAATGGAATAAGATTTTTTTTATGTATTTATAACTGTCTTATTAAAAACCTTACCAAGAAAAACCCATTGGGATAAAACCTTGGTAAGGAAAAAAGAGTGCAGTATTATTTTCACAGTTACAATTTATATTAAGAAACAAAAATATCTAACTGCCTGCTACGCTACTCCCCGTATAAGAAGCGTCATCGTCAATGTATAAGTTTTGAAATTGATCCATTAAATCGCTGTCTTCGGCTGTGTGTTGCATTCGTAAAGAAGCATTTTCCCAATCTTTTAGACATATTAGCACCTCAACCATTTCTGGAGTCAACGAAGTCCTTCGTTCTTCAATTATCCTCCCAGCTGTGCTAAAGGCAGATTCTGAAGACACCGTTGATACTGAAATAGTCAAGATATCACGTGCTAATATTGAAAGTATTAGAAATCTTACACCTCGTAGCATCCACCATGCCAAAATTTTGAAATTGTCATCATTATCAGCACCATCTATCACCGAGAATTCTGTCTCAAGGTATCTGTTGAGCTCCTTATATTGTGTCGTCGTTGGTGTTGATGGTGGGGGCATGACACTCGGAGTCACAGTTGATGATGAACTAGAGCCACCACGATGAGAAGATATAAAATTCCAAAACTTCTTTTTTGAGTGGGCCGGCTGATCTTGTTGTGTTTGTTGAGTTCTCAAGTTACCGAACTTGTTCTCGTAAATTGCATAAATCTCAAATAACTTCTTACATGTGTTAACAACCTGTGAAGTATAATCTATGTCCAACTGGCCATCGATATGAGAAAGAACATTTCCAAGACCGGATAATTTTACTCTAGGATCCAAAATAATTGCTAAACAATACAACAGAAGAATTTCAGACCAATATTTCTTAAACTTTGCTTCCATTTTTTATACTATCGGTTTAAATAACATATCATTTCTATACGTTTCAAATAAGTATGTAATCTCACAAATTTGATGCAACACTAATGGAGAAGTAGGATAATAAATACCAGATAATAAAACAGTAGAATCATAAAAAACCTCCAAAAAATACACAAATCGTTCGCAAATAAACCAATCATCTTCCTGCAACATTGTTTTGCCCATTTTTAAATTGAAAAAAATAGTGATAATATTTTTATATGGTAAAATACTCTTCAACATCATATATGTTGAATTCCACCTAACAGGCATGTCAAGACCAAACTTTCTAGGCTTCATACCTTCTGCTTTACAATAATACCTCTTAAACTCAGCAATACGGGGGTTTGAATTATGAATCCAAGAAATGGCATTTCGAATATTATCAATTGTAGAACTTACCATATGCATACCTGATTTGACAATGAGGTTAATTATATGGCATGCACACCTTTGATGAAGTAATACTCCACCACTATACGAGTTTATAAGTCCCTCCAACATTGATATCACCCTTGCATTAGCTGTAGCATTATCTAAGGTGATAGAGATAATGCGGTCTCGTATACCAAAATCTTGAATAACACTAACAAGTCTCTCAACAATATTGTCAGCATTATGTGAACAATCAATAAGTCTAAAACCAATAATTCTTTTTTACATATTCCATTTAGAGTATAAATAATGTGAAACTACGCTCAAATAATCTTGATTCGCCCTACCACTCTAAATATCAGAGGTTAATACAATTGAAAATTTTAATGCACCCATTTCAACTATTAATGTAAGACGCATTTTCTCATAGTATGCAATCATATCACTCCTAGTAGTAATTCTAGAAACTTTTTGAAATTGAGGACAATATGCACGTTGAATATGCGCTTCATAATATGGGTTATCACCAAGGTTAATAGGTAAATCTAAAACAGAAATAAATCGACATAAAGATTCCCTAGCAACTTAAGGATTATAGGACCAAGTACTTACCGAACCATTCGGGTTTAAATGAAGTTGAGTTTGTGTAGGCTCCGTCCTGGCTTGCTGTAGTCTAGCGCATTTAAACCGTGATCTCTCAAGTGTCGAGTTCCACTCATAGAATTTTCTCTCAAAACTTTTTTACAATATATACATTAGCTAATTTTATTTTCTTACCTCCAGCATCAATTTTCTCTTGTGTAGTAAAGTATTTCCAACATTCTGCATGTTGTCTCAAATGTTTTGTTATCGTTGATGATGTTGAACCACTTGAGCCCGTCGGCATTTCTGAGGGTTGATTCGGTTGAATATTGATATTTTGTGGCATGTCACCTACTTGATCACCCGCCTCCATTCGTTGAATTGTTGCTTCCTCAATGTCTTGATCATCCACTCCATAGTAGTCAACACCATCAAGACCATACCTATACATATTTGGTTCCATTTTCTATTGAAGTAGAGATAGAGATTAGAGAATCACAAACTTTTTTTTTGAACAAAAATGAAATATAACAAAATTGAGAGAATTAATGAGTGAGAATTGAGAGTTGAGAAAAAAATAGAGAATGAGAAGAGAATAGAGAGAGTGAAAATTGTGTTGTGTGAAAAAATGGATTAATAGAGGGAGTATTTATAGATATAAGATTTAAAAATTTTAAAGGGAGAAAAAAAAATTCACAAGGAAAAAAAAAAATTTGGCAGAGGGCTGCAGCCTGCAGCCCTCTGTCAAGGCCCAAGGCTATTACTCACTGCCTCACGGTAGTGAGTCAGCCCACCCAACGGTAATATTACCGTTGAGCAGGCTTGGCCTTGGGCTAAAAGTCCCAAAAAATTTTTAAAAAAAAAAATTTGGCAGAGGGTTGTAGGCTGCAGCCCTCTGCCAAGGCTATTAGACTCACTGCCTGTCACGGCAGTGAGTCAGCCCACCCAACGGTAATATTACCGTTGGGTAGGCTTGGCCTTGGGCCAAAAGACCCAAAAAAGAAAAAAAAAATTTGGGCAGGCTTGGCCTTGGGCCAAAAGACCCAAAAAAAAAAAAATTCGAGCCATTTCGGGCTATTTCGGGCCGAGAATTTTCAGCACTAACAATTATCGGTTAACGGTTAACGGTTAAACGGTAAACGGTAAACGGTTAACGGGTTAAACGGTTAACGGTTAACGGGTAACAGGTAAAGGTTAATGGTTAACGGTTAACACTTAACGGTTAATGGTAAACGGTAAACGGTAAAAGGTTAGCGGTTAGCGGTAAACGGTTAACGGGTTAAACGGTAAACGGTTAACGCGTTAAACGGTAAACGGTTAACGCGTTAAACGGTAAACGGTTAACGGTTAAATGGTAACGGTTAATGTTTAATGGTTAAACGGTTAATAGGTTAAACGGTAAATGGTTAACGGTCGATTAAACGGTAAACGGTTAACGGTTAACGTTTAACAGTTAACGGTTAGCGGTTAAATGGTTAACGGGTTAAATGATAAACGGTAAATGGTAAACAGTTAACAGTTAACATTTAGTGGTTAAATGGTTAACGGGTTAAACGATAAACGGTAAACAGTAAACGGTTAACGATAAATGGTAAACGGTAAACGGTTAACGGTTTAACAGTTAAACGGTTAAACGGTTAAACAATTAAACGGTTAACAGTTAAACGGTTAACGGTTAACGGGTTAAACGGTAAACGGTTAACAGTTGACGAGTAACGGTTAACGGTAAACGGTACGATTAACGGTTAACAGTTAAACAGTAAACGGTTAACGGGTTAAACGGATAACGGGTTAAACGGTAAACGGTTAACGGTGAACGGTGAACGGTGAACGGAAAACGGTTACACGGTTAACGCTTAACGGTTAGCGGCTAAATGGTTAACGGTGAACGGTTAACGGTGAACGGCGGTAAACCGTTAACGGTTAAACGGTAAACGGTAAACGGTTAATGGTTAACGTGTTAAACGGTAAACGGTTAACGGTAAACAGTAATCGGTAAACGGTAAACGGTAAATTGTAAACGGTAAACGGTAAACAGTAAACGGGTTAACGCTTAACAGTTAACGGGTTAAACGGTTAATGGGTTAAGCGGTTAATGGTAAACGGTTATGATAAACGTTAAATAGTAAATGGTTAAACGGTAAAACGGTTAGCGGTTAACAGATAAACGGTTAACGGTTAAACGGTAAAACGGTTAGCGGTTAGGCGGTTAAGCGGTTAACGGTTAACGGTTAACGATTTAACGATTAAAAGGATAAACGGTTTAGCGGTTAACGGTTAACGGTAAACTGTTAATGGTTAACAGTTAACGGGTTAACAGTTAACGGTTAATGGTTAACGGTTAACGGTTAACGATTAACGGTAAACGGTAAACGGTTAACAGTTAACGTATAGACATTGTCTTTGATCGGGCTGCTAGATCGAAAGAACGCCTATATGCTAAGCATAGTACACTGTAGGTTCCTTTTTTGGTGGAAAACTGTTGAAGATGGATGTGAGTGAACGTAGGCTGTCAGGGATGAAGTGGAGAAATGGCGTAGGTGCAGGCATTAGGTCAATGTGTGCGAGTACAAAATATAAATCTTCAATAGTATACATGTAATTCTGATCGATTAAAAATATTAATTTAGATGGTGAGTACGCTACAAAAAATTGACGATATAATATTTAGCCCTGCTAGAGTGATTGTTAGGTAAACAACATGTAGTAATAGTGTTTCCTCTAACTGTCTTGTGGACATTTGGTTCACAGATTCAGAACTATTTTCGATTTACGTGTATTTTTTTTTAGAAAAAATACTGTTGCGAGTTACGAAACATGATTCGAACTGCAATTGTACCTCATCCTCACCACACTCATCGTCCCCACCTCTCACCGAGCCTCCACCAGCCTCCCTCGTCTCATCGGTCCTCCTTTCTTCCGACACCATCTTCCTCTTTAGCCTTCTTGTTCTTTTCATATCTTGGACATGCAAATATCCGATCATGTCGTTACAATCCTTCTCGACTCTTTTGTTATATCATATTTCCTCTCTCGAAAATATACCAACAAATTCCAAAACACACATGAAATTCTCTATTCATTTCCTGGCTTGTCATCAACACTATTTGTAACCAACTAATACACAACAAGCCGACTTTATTTTTTATTTTATTTTTATAAACAGAGTAATAACTAGGTTATTCATATAATGCAGACCCTTCGAAATAAAACACCCATACCCATACATAAAAATAAATAAAAATTTCCTGTAAAACTTAATGCCGATTAAGTGCATTTCCAGTAGCTTTAAAGTATATCCCCATTTATACCATTTTTTTCCCCAAATTAAGGCCTCGTTCACTTCGTGAATTTGAGTTTTTAATTCAAGCTGAGATGTGACATTTTCTGAGAGCTTTTCACTGTAGCAGAAAAAGTTAGATATGACATTTTCTGAGAATTTTTTACTGTAGAAACCTAAAACTGAAAACTCGAATCGGTGAAATGAATGAGGCTTAAAAATATCTCGACTACTAGATTTCGCAGCATAAAAGAAATATTTACAATAAAATAAAAAACTCATTCGAATTTGAATCTAAATGTATTACAAATTCCCCATATCTTTGTGAGTGATCACAGTCTGCGTCTTCAGGCTTAAAAATATCTCGACTACTAGATTTCGCAGCATAAAAGAAATATTTACAATAAAATAAAAAACTCATTCGAATTTGAATCTAAATGTATTACAAATTCCCCATATCTTTGTGAGTGATCACAGTCTGCGTCTTCAATTAAGTTGATCCTCCGTGCTTGAAGCAAAGATTCACGCTTGCACAATGTTTTACTCTAAACCTCCCCTAATTCAAATTAGAGCCAACATAGTGTATAGATGTGTAAAACATAACACGGTATTTATTCAACATAACACCAACAGTATAACACCAACAGTAAAAATGTGAGATATGAAGACATTTGATCATCTCTAATTATTATTACACTTTTTAAACATTATTATTACGTTAAATAAACAAATTAAAGTATAATAATAGTATGAGATAGTCAAGGTTTTCGACTTTACATCTTTCCAAAGTTCATGTTACGTCTAATTATAATGTTACGTTTCTACTTGCATATGTTAGGCTGGAAGGATGATCCCTCTAGATAGATCATAGATGAAGCTTATATCTATAAATATATGCATTTGAAAGTACTTCCTAGGTTACTTCCGTCTGAATTTCTTAGGGTATGTTTGTTTCACAATTCAAGTTAAGAACATGAGTTGTGTATGTGAGAGAAAAACACTGTAACAAAAAAAAAGATTAATTTAAATTTTTATGAGAGAAAATACTATAACAATGCAATTTGAACTGTGATTTGAGTTGGTAAAAAGAACAAGGCCTTAGACATTGAAGCTTGTGATGGAGATTCATATTCCTCATTCTTGAGCGATATTTGAACGTGAATGTGGTAAATTTTTTCCACCAAAAGCTTCATAAGCCTTACTTGTATTGAAGACTCCCATTTGCAGCAAATTGGAAGTTTTTTATTAGAAAAACTTCAGAATTCGCATGCAAATATGCCCATGTAGCATCGAAAACTTCTCAAATTCACACGCAAATATGCCCGTGTAACAAAGAGTATCCCAAGATTAGATAAACAGATAATTATTTATTCTTCTTGGCATGTTCAAGTTTCTCTTTCTTTCCTTTTCTTTAGAGAGAAAGAAAAAGAATAAACCTGAAAAAAAAAATCAATACTATCTTGCTTTGAACTGATCTCCACAGAGACAATAAGAGCAAAAGAAACAAACTTTACAAAACCAAAATCAATTTTTGAACTGGTGGACAAATGCAACTCTAAAATTTAAAGACCCGTTTAGTTCGCTGATTCGAGTTTTTAATTCGAATTGATATGTGACTTTATGTGAGAACTTTTTACTGTAGTAAAAAAGTTAGGTGTGACTATTTCTGAGAGTTTTTTACTACAATAAAACTCGAATTCTAAATTCGGATCGGTGAAATGAACAAGACCTAAGAAGTATTAATTATTTGGTGTACCAATAATAATAAAAATCCCATGTGAAATGTGATCTCTCTCTCTCAAATCCAATAGATTTCATGGTATGGGAGCCCATGTTCTGCCACTTCATGGGAACAATGCAAAATATTCAGAAATTGCAATCCATGTGGGTGGACATTTCTTTAGTGTTGTTATATGTTACATTTATGTATAGATTTGGATTAATTACAATGCATGTGGTTGACATGCTTCTTCAAACTATTATATAGTTTTTATTGGAATCCACCAATATCATGGTCCTACCTAAACAGGAAAATTTTATTTATAGTTGAAATTGGAAAACCCTTGTTTTTTCTTTTATTTTCTTCGAACTAAAAACAATTAATGCACTAGGATTGGATCAACAACTAGATCTGAAATGACCAATTTTGCACTACACACATGTCGTACAATTATTGTTCATTGATTACGTGATTTTGTTTCGATTGAGTTGTCAATTCTCCAATTTCAGTGCGCTAATTAAAAACCTTCCCTAAGCTTCATGATAAAACATAATCATTACAAAAAAAAAACAATGGGATTTGTGGATTTGAACATCTGAGAAGCTTAATGCAGAAACAAAACTTGATATTATAGAGAGAAAAAAAAAATAATAAAAAAAATGAAATAAAGGATTATTTTTGGACAGCTAGTGGAATGATGGCAAAATCTAAGGCAAATAACGAATTGAACTCTTTTGATTAAAGAAAAGTTGAAAAGCGGCTTATAATTAAAAAAAATAAATAAATAAGTGATTGGGAAATCATTTATGGATATTGAGTATGAAGAGTGACATTCAAGGAAACAATGTTAATGGGCCCCTCTTTTAATTGGGCCATGAAAGAACAATCATTGTACTGGGCTTCTTTTTGTTCTTTCTCCAAATTCTATCACGGAAGAGAACAGCTTTTGGGCCAATAAAAATGGCATTTCATGATGATTAGAAGAAAAAGAAAGCAGTAAACGTAATTCGGTAACAAATTGATTATTCACAACAAACAAACTTAATAAATAATGAGCAAAATAGTTATGTAGGATTTTGTTTTGTCCTGATTTTTTGTCGGCCTTTGATTCAAACACTGATATTCCCCTCGAGACAAGATTAGTAATCAGATTTGTTGCAACAATACTTTGGGATATAGTTTTTAAATAGTTTTTTTAAAAGCAATTGTGGTAAATAACATATTTTTAAAACAAATTCTTTTAAAAATAACATCCTTTTTTGGAAGTGATGATGTGGTTGGTAAATGTTTATCAACCAAATCGTAAATACTCGCCTAAATAATTTATTTGTCATTAAATAATGTATTTACTCCGGGTAAATATTTATTTACTTTAACCATGATATTTACTTTTAAAAAGTTATAAAAATACTGTCATTAAATAATGTATTTACTCCGGGTAAATATTTATTTACTTTAACCGTTTCAAAAATATGATATTTACTTTTAAAAAGTTATAAAAATATGCTATTTACCTTTTTATCCCTAAAAAATGCAGGTTTTTTTTCATACCATAATAGATTTTTCATTGTCCTAATTTTAATCAAATGGCAAACATGACAACTTCAGTATGGGGTTCACCTTACTTGCACCTTACTTTATATAGCTCGATCGTAACTACTTGAAGGTTTATTAACTAAAAACGGTTTTTAACACAAATGTTCTCTGAATTGTTTATTGAATGATAAATTCATCCTTAAACCATTAATTTTGACAAAATACCCCTGAATTTTTCAATTATTGTTTAAAGGAACCAAAATTGAAAACGTCTTTTTGATTTTGGATGGCATAAATCAGGTTCATGTATTCGATACCTGGAAGTATTTTAGTAAGATAATAATAATCTATCTACATAGCAATTGTGGTAAAAAAGAAGCAAAGACTTCTCAATATCATTCATCAAGCATGCCTTTCTCAAACATCAACAAGGGCTTACAATGTCGTACAGAGGGGGCCCGACGACGGCGGCTACGTCAACGAGTGAGGTTGTCCGGACTCATGGCGTCACAAGAGGGGTGTCGCAACTCACCTTCAATGTCACTTGGCTGACAACTTGCAAAAGAAAAGTAGGTTTGTTATGATTTTGTGCAGATCTATTATTTATATCATTCTACTACTAGTATTCATGTGAGACACATGCGTCTAATCGCTTAAACTTTGACATCTATTAACTATTTTTGGTCCATTTGACAACATCGTAGGGTATTTTTGTTAAAATTTAAGTTTGTGACTAAATTGCTATCGACTGAACAATTCAAAGATCATTTATACTAATAGCCCTAACTAATATGTAAAGGAAACTAAAAGGTTATGCTAATTAATAAGTATTTTGATATGAAAGAAAACTAATAAGTATTCAGCTTCTTGAAAAAAAAAAGGATAGACAGGTATTTTTGCAACATTCAGATTGTAGTTGGGATAATAAAAGAGTTATATAGTTTTGTTCCCAAAAAGTTATATACTCAAATCCTATACATTCATGTAGTCCTCAAAAGTACACTTTAAAATCAGTTTGAGAGCCATGAGGAATATACCAATTAATAATGCGCATTATTTTTATAATCTTTCATTGTATGATCTTGTTCCATCAGTTGGGCAATATGAGCTAATTAACATGAAATCCAAAAATTCAATACAAAAATTCAATAGATTAATCACACCATATACTTGATATACATCGACTAGATACCCTTGTACGAACAAGTTCACAACATATATTTAGATCATGATCTAGCGAGACCAAAATTCCATCACATAAAAAATAAATAAATAAAACACCTTAATTATTTCATAATAACGAGCAATACACTTTTTTTTTCCTTTTTTTTTTGTGAGGGAAAAGGACAAGTTAATGATATATCACTGATTCAGTTTAGAATTCGAGTTTTGTTACAGTAAAAAGCTCTTAGAAACAGTCACATCTAACTTTTTTACTACAATAAAAAACTCTTACATAAAGTCACATCTCAACTCGAATTAGCGAACTAAACGGGCCCATAAATTACAGGCTTAATTCATTGTGACACTGCTACTATCTTTAGGTGTACTATTGATAGTCAAAGGGGGAAAAACAAGAAGCAGCTTGTCCTTTGGGGACAATTCCCTCCACCCCAACCCACTATCTCCTTTTAAATTTTGCCCATCTTTCAAAAGTTTTTACACTTTTTTCCTTCATTTGTCTCCTGAAAATTTTTTGAAGTACAACATTAACAAGGCATTTAAAAAAAAAAAAAAAAAAAAAAAACAACCCCCCCTAAGTTTTGATTTTTTTAATCTGTTGACATCGTTAAAAGTTTGAGAACCTGAATGTCCAAATTCTTAAATGAAAATTTAAGTGCCAAAGAATACTTAGTTTTGAGAGTCATTAAGCAAAAATCTAAAAAAAAAAGAAAAAAAAAAGGTTCATCATGTGTTTTCAAGAAGAATAATTAGCAAGGTACTCTCATTAACAACGGATTCCTATCCTTCTTGTCACGATAGAACAGAGACAAACGACCCAGAAGAAAATGTTAATTTCGATCTTACTACAAAGTACAAAGGAGTTCGTTCATTTATTTATTTTTTGTCATCAATACAAATGTTTCTAGTCCCATTATCAAATGGGCATCACGTGCCCTTAATTTGGAGCCCCTCAATTCCCTCAAATATAATGACCCTCAGAAACTCTTTCATCCATAATATAAAGATGCACAAACACATGCACATATATGTTTGTTTCTGTGTTTGAGAGAGAGAGAGAGAGAGAGAGAGAGAGAGAGAGAGAGATATATATAGAGAGACGTGTATGAGTGTTTCTGTGTTTGAGAGAGAGAGAGAGAGAGAGAGAGAGAGACATATGTGTGTGTTTCTGTGTGTGAGAGAGAGAGAGAGAGAGAGAGACATATATGTTTGTTTCTGTGTTTGAGAGAGAGAGAGAGAGAGAGAGAGAGAGACATATATGTTTGTTTCTGTGTTTGAGAGAGAGAGAGAGAGAGAGAGAGATATATGTTTGTTTCTGTGTTTGAGAGAGAGAGAGAGAGAGGAGTACAGTTAAAATATTGCGTCAATTTCTGAAGGGGTCAGGTTTCAATGATAGCAGACCTCTCTGACAAACTTTGGTTTTTTTTTTTTTTTTTTTTTTTCAACATGCAATTTTAGCTCTGCATTCAATTTATTTGCTTAGACTGCAGACTCAAACTAATAATATTGTAAAGAAATGAGCAAATACGAGTGGATCCCTCGAGTGTTGTTTCTCATCTTGTCTGTTTTCTCAGCTATTTTCATTTTTGATTCTCTTGGTTCCTTTAAAATTGCTTCTCTATCGAGGTTTAATGAGAGGTGGGTTGTTTGGATGACTGTCAATTAATGTTTAATGTAATTGACAGTATAGAGGAGATAAATCAATTAATGTTGTATGTAATAATAAATAAGGAATATTTACTTTTTAGATGCGTCTTGATACTTAATTTTTTATGTTACGTACACTTTTTTTTTTAATATTACTAAAACATTCATTAATAAAATACTTTTCAAGATAATATTATTTTAAAAAAATACTTATTACACACCCTACTACGGTTTTGACCTCAATAATATGCAAAATACCATTGAAATTGTGCTTTTTGTGTTTTTAAATTTTATTTTTTGTAATACTGGAAATTTTAGTTTTTTTTTATCTTTTTTCTTTTTTAAGGATGATTTAGTCGTTTTAAAGTCAAAATAAATTATTGATGGAGATTAGACTAGAATTAGTTTTAATATTTAAATTTATCTCTTTTTTCGAATAGGATTAGGATTTGTTCTCTATAAATATATAGCTTAGTGATAGTTATTTTTATTCAGAGTTGATTAACGAATGAATATTGAGTTTTCAGTTTCCTCTCTTGAGTTCTATTCTCCTTCTAATTCTATCTTTTCTTGTTCTGCTATTTCTCCCTCTTAATTCTAGTCTTCGCACTCATTTCTCTCCTTTTCTATCTAAATTCACCCTCTATTGTCTATTTTCTACCTGGTGCTACATCAATTATTGATCGAGATGATATATAGATTTGTATATTAAATATAATTTAAAAGTATACATTTAATGAGATAAAAAATTTAAAATATAAATTTTAAATAAATTTAAAACACAGGGTATAAAAATATAAATATCCCAATAAATAATTTTTCATAATAACAATTTTACAACATCATTGTTATACTTATTTAAGTACCATGTTATATGTCTGCTTCTTAGCATTATGGTGCAACAAGAGAGTTCTTGGATATAATATATATATATA